>NC_068313.1:6804235-6962421 GCF_025860055.1 Xyrauchen texanus | reverse complement strand
GTGTGTGTGTGTGTGTGTGTGTGGGAACTGGAAGAGTAACTATATCTCTGCACCAGAAAATCAGAGAGACTTCTGGGTTGATTTATTTCAATCAGGATGGCAAGGAGACTTGATTAGTATCACTATGGTAACTGCCTAGCAACCAGATGGGGTTACCCTAGCAACCGAGTAACAAATCACATATCTCTGCATCAGAAAAACGTAGAGACTTCCGGGTTGACTTATTTCAATCAGGATGGCAAGGACACTTGATTAGTATCACTATGGTAACTGCCTAGCAACCAGATGGGGTTACCCTAGCAACCGAAGTAACAAATCACATATCTCTGCATCAGAAAAACATAGAGACTTCCGGGTTGACTTATTTCAATCAGGATGGCAAGGACACTTGATTAGTATCACTATGGTAACTGCCTAGCAACC
Source organism: Xyrauchen texanus (assembly GCF_025860055.1). Taxonomy (NCBI): domain Eukaryota; kingdom Metazoa; phylum Chordata; class Actinopteri; order Cypriniformes; family Catostomidae; genus Xyrauchen; species Xyrauchen texanus. Next base: position 6,961,998 of record NC_068313.1, on the reverse strand, counting down.
AGATGGGGTTACCCTAGCAACCGAGTAACAAATCACATATCTCTGCACCACGAAAATAGTACAGACCTCTGGGTTGATTTATTTCAATCAGGATGGCAAGGACACTTGATTACTATCACTATGGTAACTGCCTAGCAACCAGATGGGGTTACTCCTAGCAACCAAGTAACAAATCACATATCTCTGCACCAGAAAATAGTACAGACCTCCGGGTTGATTTATTTCACTCAGGATGGCAAGGACACTTGATTAGTATCACTATGGTAACTGCCTAGCAACCAGATGGGGTTACCCTAGCAACCGAGTAACAAATCACATATCTCTGCACCAGAAAAACAGTAGAGACTTCCGGGTTGACTTATTTCAATCAGGATGGCAAGGAGACTTCATTAGTATCACTATGGTAACTGCCTAGCAACCAGATGGGGTTACCCTAGCAACCAAGTAACAAATCACATATCTCTGCATCAGAAAAACGTAGAGACTTCTGGGTTGATTTATTTCAATCAGGATGGCAAGGACACTTGATTAGTATCACTATGGTAACTGCCTAGCAACCAGATGGGGTTACCCTAGCAACCGAAAGTAACAAATCACATATCTCTGCACCAGAAAATAGTAGAGACTTCCGGGTTGATTTATTTCAATCAGGATGGCAAGGAGACTTGATTAGTATCACTATGGTAACTGCCTAGCAACCAGATGGGGTTACCCTAGCAACCGAGTAACAAATCACATATCTCTGCACCAGAAAAACGTAGAGACTTCCGGGTTGACTTATTTCACTCAGGATGGCAAGGACACTTGATTAGTATCACTATGGTAACTGCCTAGCAACCAGATGGGGTTACCCTAGCAACCAAGTAACAAATCACATATCTCTGCATCAGAAAAACGTAGAGACTTCCGGGTTGATTTATTTCAATCAGGATGGCAAGGAGACTTGATTAGTATCACTATGGTAACTGCCTAGCAACCAGATGGGGTTACCCTAGCAACCGAAAGTAACAAATCACATATCTCTGCACCAGAAAACACTACAGACTTCCGGGTTGACTTATTTCACTCAGGATGGAAAGGAGCCATGTATTGTATTACCTTGGTAACTGCATAGCAACCACATGGGCTTACCCTAGCAACCGAGTAACAAATCACATATTTCTGCACCAGAAAATCGTACAGACTTCTGGGTTGATTTATTTATGACCATAATTTTTGTTCTTTTCAAGTTACAGCATGCTGTTTGATCTAGTTTTGCCACGGCAAGCACCACTCACATTTTCTTCAGGAAATGTACCTATCTAGTTAGTGGTGCTTGCAAAGCATCACTATTGTAATCTCACATACTTATTATTATACTTTTATTTTATTATTTTTATCTTTTTATTATTATTCTATCTCCTAACAAAACTTCGCACCTAACTCGCCCCAAGCACCGCTTAGCTGAGACCCACAAATGAGGTGTCAAATCGAACGGCCTATTGAGGACACGTGTGCTATGACTTTTATGTTTATCGGGTACGGTATTTGCCCCAGGGGCAAAAAAGCTGCCTAAAAATCCCATAGACTTAACATTGTGACAAACTTTGAGCGCCACAGCTCCAAGCTGAGGATTTCACAGAAACGCGTGATTTGCCACATTTGAAGAGGCTGGCAGGCTCTGTAAGAGCATACCTCAATATGGGGTAAAAGTTGCACCCCTGGGGGCAGGAGCTGCCCAAAAATGCCCCAATTGACTTATAATGGTGTAGGACGCCCATGAAATGAAAAGGCATAGGGATTTGTATTGAACATAGCTCTGGATCACAGTGTCATAGAGACCAGGGGTGGGCTCATTTTACTCAGACGACCAATCAGTCTCTCAGGATCATTGTGAAGCTATCAAGCCACGCCCTAGCAACCATTAAGAGCACCTTAGCAACAAGTCCCATAGACTTCTATTGAAACAGATCAAAGGGATATCTCCGGATAGAAGTGTCATAGAAACACAAGGGTGGTCTCGCTTGACTCGGACAGCAAACAGCCAATCATGCATCAAATCAACACTTCCTAGCCCCTCCCTAGCAACCATTGTCGAAGCACCTTAACAACCAAAATCCATAGAGGGATATCTTCCATTCTGAATGTCACAGAGGCATGGGAGTTGGTTTATATCATTCATACTGACAAGCAGCCTTTGGAGATTCATGATTGGCAGCTGCCAGCCACTCCCTAGCAACTAAACAGAGTACCCTAGCAACCGCTTAGCAGTAACTATATCTCTGCACCACAAAATCAGAGAGACTTCTGGGTTGATTTATTTCAATCAGGATGGCAAGGAGACTTGATTAGTATCACTATGGTAACTGCCTAGCAACCAGATGGGGTTACCCTAGCAACCGAAAGTAACAAATCACATATCTCTGCATCAGAAAAACGTAGAGACTTCCGGGTTGACTTATTTCAATCAGGATGGAAAGGACACTTCATTAGTATCACTATGGTAACTGCCTAGCAACCAGATGGGCTTACCCTAGCAACCGAGTAACAAATCACATATCTCTGCATCACAAAAACATAGAGACTTCCGGGTTGACTTATTTCAATCAGGATGGCAAGGACACTTCATTAGTATCACTATGGTAACTGCCTAGCAACCAGATGAGCTTACCCTAGCAACCGAGTAACAAATCACATATCTCTGCATCAGAAAAACGTAGAGACTTCCGGGTTGACTTATTTCAATCAGGATGGCAAGGACACTTGATTAGTATCACTATGGTATCTGCCTAGCAACCAGATGGGCTTACCCTAGCAACCGAGTAACAAATCACATATCTCTGCATCACAAAAACATAGAGACTTCCGGGTTGACTTATTTCAATCAGGATGGCAAGGAGACTTGATAAGTATCACTATGTTAACTGCCTAGCAACCAGATGGGGTTACCCTAGCAACCGAGAAACAAATCACATATCTCTGCACCAGAAAAGAGTACAGACTTCCGGGTTGATTTATTTCAATCAGGATGGCAAGGACACTTGATTACTATCACTATGGTAACTGCCTAGCAACCAGATGGGGTTACCCTAGCAACCGAGAAACAAATCACATATCTCGCACCAGAAAAGAGTACAGACTTCCGGGTTGATTTATTTCAATCAGGATGGCAAGGAGACTTGATTAGTATCACTATGGTAACTGCCTAGCAACCAGATGGGGTTACCCTAGCAACCGAGTAACAAATCACATATCTCTGCATCAGAAAAACGTAGAGACTTCCGGGTTGACTTATTTCAATCAGGATGGCAAGGAGACTTGATTAGTATCACTATGGTAACTGCCTAGCAACCAGATGGGGTTACCCTAGCAACCGAAAGTAACAAATCACATATCTCTGCATCAGAAAAACGTAGAGACTTCCGGGTTGACTTATTTCAATCAGGATGGCAAGGACACTTGATTAGTATCACTATGGTAACTGCCTAGCAACCAGATGGGGTTACCCTAGCAACCGAAGTAACAAATCACATATCTCTGCATCAGAAAAACATAGAGACTTCCGGGTTGACTTATTTCAATCAGGATGGCAAGGACACTTGATTAGTATCACTGTGGTAACTGCCTAGCAACCAGATGGGGTTACCCTAGCAACCGAGTAACAAATCACATATCTCTGCATCAGAAAAACGTAGAGACTTCCGGGTTGACTTATTTCAATCAGGATGGCAAGGACACTTGATTAGTATCACTATGGTAACTGCCTAGCAACCAGATGGGCTTACCCTAGCAACCGAGTAACAAATCACATATCTCTGCATCAGAAAAACGTAGAGACTTCTGGGTTGGTTTATTTCACTCAGGATGGCAAGGAGACTTGATAAGTATCACTATGGTAACTGCCTAGCAACAAGGAGGGGTTACCCTAGCAACCAAATAACAAATCACATATCTCTGGATCACAACATCGTAGAGACTTCCTGGTTGACTGATTTTACTCTGGATAGCAAGGAGACTTGATAAGTATCACTATGGTAACTGCCTAGCAACCACATGGGGTTACCCTAGCAACCGAGTAACAAATCACATATCTCTGCACCAGAAAACAGTACAGATTTTTGGGTTGAATTATTTCACTCAGGATGGAAAGGAGCCATGTATTGTATTACCTTGCTAACTGCATAGCAACCACATGGGCTTACCCTAGCAACCTAGTAACAAATCACATATTTCTGCACCAGAAAATTATACAGACTTCTGGGTTGATTTATTTATGACCACAATTTCTGTTCTTTTCAAGCAGGCTATTTGATCTAGTTTTGCCACGGCAAGCACCACTCACATTTTCTTCAGGAAATGTACCTATCTAGTTTTTATTTTTATTTTTATTTTTATATCTCTTAACAAAACTTCGCACCTAACTCGCCCCAAGACCGCTTGGCATGAGACCCACCTAATGAGGTGTCAAATCGAACGCCTATTGAGGACACGCGTGCTATGACTTTTATGTTTATCGGGTACGGTATTTGCCCCAGGGGCAAAAAAGCGGCCTAAAAATCACATAGACTTAACATTGAGACAAACTTTGACGCCACAGCTCCAAGCTTAGGATTTCAGAGAAACGCAGTGATTTGCCACATTTGAAGAGGCTGGCAGGCTCTGTAAGAGCATACCTCAATATGGGGTAAAAGTTGCACCCCTGGGGGCAGGAGCTGCCCAAAATGCCCCAATTGACTTATAATGGTGTAGGACGGCCCATGAAATGAAAAAGGCATAGGGATTTGTATTGAACATAGCTCTGGATCACAGTGTCATAGAGACGAGGGGTGGGCTCATTTTACTCAGACGACCAATCAGTCTCTCAGGATCATTGTGAAGCTATCAAGCCACGCCCTAGCAACCATTAAGAGCACCTTAGCAACAAGTCCCATAGACTTCTATTGAAACATATCAAAGGGATATCTCCGGATAGAAGTGTCATAGAAACACAAGGGTGGTCTCGCTTGACTCGGGACAGCAAACAGCCAATCATGCATCAAATCAACACTTCCTAGCCCCTCCCTAGCAACCATTGTCGAAAGCACCTTAACAACCAAAATCCATAGAGGGATATCTTCCATTCTGAATGTCACAGAGGCATGGGAGTTGGTTTATATCATTCATACTGACAAGCAGCCTTTGGAGATTCATGATTGGCAGCTGCCAAGCCACTCCCTAGCAACTAAACAGAGTACCCTAGCAACCGCTTAGCAGTAACTATATCTCTGCACCAGAAAATCAGAGAGACTTCTGGGTTGATTTATTTCAATCAGGATGGCAAGGAGACTTGATTAGTATCACTATGGTAACTGCCTAGCAACCAGATGGGGTTACCCTAGCAACCGAAAGTAACAAATCACATATCTCTGCATCAGAAAAACGTAGAGACTTCCGGGTTGACTTATTTCAATCAGGATGGAAAGGACACTTCATTAGTATCACTATGGTAACTGCCTAGCAACCAGATGGGCTTACCCTAGCAACCGAAGTAACAAATCACATATCTCTGCATCACAAAAACATAGAGACTTCCGGGTTGACTTATTTCAATCAGGCTGGCAAGGACACTTGATTAGTATCACTATGGTAACTGCCTAGCAACCAGATGGGGTTACCCTAGCAACCGAAAGTAACAAATCACATATCTCTGCACCACAAAATAGTACAGACCTCTGGGTTGATTTATTTCATTCAGGATGGCAAGGACACTTTATTACTATCACTATGGTAACTGCCTAGCAACCAGATGGGGTTACCCTAGCAACCAAGTAACAAATCACATATCTCTGCACCAGAAAATATCACAGACCTCTGGGTTGATTTATTTCACTCAGGATGGCAAGGACACTTGATTACTATCACTATGGTAACTGCCTAGCAACCAGATGGGGTTACCCTAGCAACCGAAAGTAACAAATCACATATCTCTGCACTAGAAAACAGTAGAGACTTCCGGGTTGACTTATTTTACTCAGGATGGCAAGGAGACTTCATTAGTATCACTATGGTAACTGCCTAGCAACCATATGGGGTTACCCTAGCAACCAAGTAACAAATCACATATCTCTGCATCAGAAAAACGTAGATACTTCTGGGTTGGTTTATTTCAATCAGGATGGCAAAGACACTTGATTATGATCACTATGGTAACTGCCTAGCAACAAGGAGGGGTTACCCTAGCAACCGAAAGTAACAAATCACATATCTCTGCACCAGAAAATTGAAGAGAATTCTGGGTTGATTTATTTTAATCAGGATGGCCAGGAGACTTGATTAGTATCACTATGGTAACTGCCTAGAAACCAGATGGGGTTAACCTAGCAACCGAAGTAACAAATCACATATCTTTCCACCAGAAATTTGTAGAGATTTCCGGTTGACTTATTTCACTCAGGATGGCAAGGAGACTTCATTACTATCACTATGGTAACTGCCTAGCAACCATATGGGGTTACCCTAGCAACCAAGTAACAAATCACATATCTCTGCATCAGAAAAACGTACAGACTTCTGGGTTGGTTTATTTCACTCAGGATGGCAAGGAGACCTGATTACTATCACTATGGTAACTGCCTAGCAACCAGATGGGGTTACCCTAGCAACCGAGTAACAAATCACATATCTCTGCACCAGAAAACACTACAGACTTCCGGGTTGACTTATTTCACTCAGGATGGAAAGGAGCCATGTGTTGTATTACCTTGGTAACTGCATAGCAACCACTTGGGCTTACCCTAGCAACCGAGTAACAAATCACATATTTCTGCACCAGAAAATCGTACAGACTTCTGGTTTCATTTATTTATGACCATAATTTTTGTTCTTTTCAAGTTATAGCATGCTGTTTGATCTAGTTTTGCCACGTACAAGCACCACTCACATTTTCTTCAGGAAATGTACCTATCTAGTTATTTTTATTTTATCTTATTTATTTTTATATCTCTTAACAAAACTTCGCACCTAACTCGCCCCAAGACCGCTTAGTGAGACCCACCTAATGAGGTGTCAAATCGAACGCCTATTGAGGACACGTGTGCTATGACTTTTATGTTTATCGGGGTACGGTATTTGCCCCAGGGGCAAAAAAGCGCCGAAAAATCCCATAGACTTAACATTGAGACAAACTTTGACGCCACAGCTCCAAGCTTAGGATTTCAGAGAAACGCAGTGATTTGCCACATTTGAAGAGGCTGGCAGGCTCTGTAAGAGCATACCTCAATATGGGGTAAAAGTTGCACCCCTGGGGGCAGGAGCTGCCCAAAAATGCCCCAATTGACTTATAATGGTGTAGGACTGCCCATGAAATGAAAAGGCATAGGGATTTGTATTGAACATAGCTCTGGATCACAGTGTCATAGAGACGAGGGGTGGGCTCATTTTACTCAGACGACCAATCAGTCTCTCAGGATCATTGTGAAGCTATCAAGCCACGCCCTAGCAACCATTAAGAGCACCTTAGCAACAAGTCCCATAGACTTCTATTGAAACAGATCAAAGGGATATCTCCGGATAGAAGTGTCATAGAAACACAAGGGTGGTCTCGCTTGACTCGGACAGCAAACAGCCAATCATGCATCACATCAACACTTCCTAGCCCCTCCCTAGCAACCATTGTCGAAAGCACCTTAACAACCAAAATCCATAGAGGGATATCTTCCATTCTGAATGTCACAGAGGCATGGGAGTTGGTTTATATCATTCATACTGACAAGCAGCCTTTGGAGATTCATGATTGGCAGCTGCCAAGCCACTCCCTAGCAACTAAACAGAGTACCCTAGCAACCGCTTAGCAGTAACTATATCTCTGCACCAGAAAATCAGAGAGACTTCTGGGTTGATTTATTTCAATCAGGATGGCAAGGAGACTTGATTAGTATCACTATGGTAACTGCCTAGCAACCAGATGGGGTTACCCTAGCAACCGAGTAACAAATCACATATCTCTGCATCAGAAAAACGTAGAGACTTCCGGTTGACTTATTTCAATCAGGATGGCAAGGAGACTTCATTAGTATCACTATGGTAACTGCCTAGCAACCAGATGGGCTTACCCTAGCAACCGAAGTAACAAATCACATATCTCTGCATCACGAAAACATACAGACTTCCGGGTTGACTTATTTCAATCAGGATGGCAAGGACACTTGATTAGTATCACTATGGTAACTGCCTAGCAACCAGATGGGCTTACCCTAGCAACCGAGTAACAAATCACATATCTCTGCATCAGAAAAACGTAGAGACTTCTGGGTTGACTTATTTCAATCAGGATGGCAAGGAGACTTCATTAGTATCACTATGGTAACTGCCTAGCAACCAGATGGGCTTACCCTAGCAACCGAAGTAACAAATCACATATCTCTGCATCAGAAAACGTACAGACTTCCGGGTTGACTTATTTCACTCAGGATGGCAAGGAGACCTGATTAGTATCACTATGGTAACTGCCTAGCAACCAGATGGGGTTACCCTAGCAACCGAGTAACAAATCAAATATCTCTGCACCAGAAAATAGTACAGACTTCTGGGTTGATTTATTTCAATCAGGATGGCAAGGACACTTGATTAGTATCACTATGGCAACTTCCTAGCAACCAGAAATCACATATCTCTGCATCACAAAAACGTAGATACTTCCACGTTGACTTATTTCAATCAGGATGGCAAGGAGACTTCATTAGTATCACTATGGTAACTCCCTAGCAACCAGATGGGGTTACCCTAGCAACCGAGTAACAAATCACATATCTCTGCATCACAAAAACGTAGAGACTTCCGGGTTGACTTATTTCACTCAGGATGGCAAGGAGCACTTGATTAGTATCACTATGGTAACTGCCTAGCAACCAGATGGGAGTTACCCTAGCAACCGAAGTAACAAATCAAATATCTCTGCACCAGAAAATAGTACAGACTTCTGGGTTGATTTATTTCAATCAGGATGGCAAGGACACTTGATTAGTATCACTATGGCAACTTCCTAGCAACCAGATGGGGTTACCCTAGCAACCAGATGGGGTTACCCTAGCAACCGAGTAACAAATCACATATCTCTGCATCACAAACACGTAGAGACTTCCGGTTTGACTTATTTCAATCAGGATGGCAAGGAGACTTGATTAGTATCACTATGGTAACTGCCTAGCAACCAGATGGGGTTACCCTAGCAACTGAGTAACAAATCACATATCTCTGGATCAGAACATTGTAGAGACTTCCAGGTTGACTGATTTTACTCAGGATGGCAAGGAGACTTGATAAATATCACTATGGTAACTGCCTAGCAACCAGATGGCGTTACCCTAGCAACTGAGTAACAAATCACATATCTCTGCACCAGAAAATTGAAGAGACTTCTGGGTTAATTTAATTCAATCAGGATGGAAAGGAGACTTGATAAGTATCACTATGGTAACTGCCTAGCAACCAGATGGGGTTACCCTAGCAACCAAGTAACAAATCACATATCTCTGCATCAGAAAAACGTAGAGACTTCTGGGTTGACTTATTTCAATCAGGATGGCAAGGAGACTTGATTAGTATCACTATGGTAACTGCCTAGCAACCAGATGGGGTTACCCTAGCAACCGAGTAACAAATCACATATCTCTGCCCCAGAAAATAGTACAGACTTCTGGGTTGACTTATTTCAATCAGGATGGCAAGGAGACTTGATTAGTATCACTATGGTAACTGCCTAGCAACCAGATGGGCTACCCTAGCAACCAGTAAAAACACATATCTCAGCATTATAAAATGCTATTTGACTGAGTTTTGCCACGCAAGCACCACTCACATTTTCTTCAGGAAATGTACTATTCTAGTTAGTGGTGCTTGCAAAGCATCACTATTGTAATCTCACATACTTATTATACTTTTATTTTTATTTTTATTATATCTCTTAACAAAACTTCGGCACCTAACTCGTCCCAAGCACCGCTTAGCGAGACCCACCTAATGAGGTATCAAATCGAACGGCCTATTGAGGACACGTGTGCTATGACTTTTATGTTTATCGGGTACGGTATTTGCCCCAGGGGCAAAAAAGCGCCGAAAAATCCCATAGACTTAACATTGAGACAAACTTTGACGCCACAGCTCCAAGCTTAGGATTTCAGAGAAACGTGTGATTTGCCACATTTGAAGAGGCTGGCAGGCTCTGTAAGAGCATACCTCAATATGGGGTAAAAGTTGCACCCCTGGGGGCAGGAGCTGCCCAAAAATGCCCCAATTGACTTATAATGGTGTAGGACGGCCCATGAAATGAAAAGGCATAGGGATTTGTATTGAACATAGCTCTGGATCACAGTGTCATAGAGACGAGGGGTGGGCTCATTTTACTCAGACGACCAATCAGTCTCTCTGGATCATTGTGAAGCTATCAAGCCACGCCCTAGCAACCATTAAGAGCACCTTAGCAACAAGTCCCATAGACTTCTATTGAAAAAGATCAAAGGGATATCTCCGGATAGAAGTGTCATAGAAACACAAGGGTGGTCTCGCTTGACTCGGGACAGCAAACAGCCAATCATGCATCACTTCAACACTTCCTAGCCCCTCCCTAGCAACCATTGTCGAGCACCTTAACAACCAAAATCCATAGAGGGATATCTTCCATTCTGAATGTCACAGAGGCATGGGAGTTGGTTTATATCATTCATACTGACAAGCAGCCTTTGGAGATTCATGATTGGCAGCTGCCAAGCCACTCCCTAGCAACTACACAGAGTACCCTAGCAACCGCTTAGCAGTAACTATATCTCTGCACCAGAAAATCAGAGAGACTTCTGGGTTGATTTATTTCAATCAGGATGGCAAGGAGACTTGATAAGTATCACTATGTTAACTGCCTAGCAACCAGATGGGGTTACCCTAGCAACCGAGTAACAAATCACATATCTCTGCATCAGAAAAACGTAGAGACTTCCGGGTTGACTTATTTCAATCAGGATGGCAAGGACACTTCATTAGTATCACTATGGTAACTGCCTAGCAACCAGATGGGCTTACCCTAGCAACCGAGTAACAAATCACATATCTCTGCATCACAAAAACATAGAGACTTCCGGGTTGACTTACTTCAATCAGGATGGCAAGGAGACTTCATTAGTATCACTATGGTAACTGCCTAGCAACCAGATGGGCTTACCCTAGCAACCGAAGTAACAAATCACATATCTCTGCATCAGAAAAACGTAGAGACTTCCGGGTTGACTTATTTCAATAAGGATGGCAAGGACACTTGATTAGTATCACTATGGTATCTGCCTAGCAACCAGATGGGGTTACCCTAGCAACCGAGTAACAAATCACATATCTCTGCATCACAAAAACATAGAGACTTCCGGGTTGACTTATTTCAATCAGGATGGCAAGGAGACTTCATTAGTATCACTATGGTAACTGCCTAGCAACCAGATGGGCTTACCCTAGCAACCGAGTAACAAATCACATATCTCTGCATCAGAAAAACGTAGAGACTTCCGGGTTGACTTATTTCAATCAGGATGGCAAGGACACTTGATTAGTATCACTATGGTATCTGCCTAGCAACCAGATGGGGTTACCCTAGCAACCGAGTAACAAATCACATATCTCTGCATCACAAAAACATAGAGACTTCCGGGTTGATTTATTTTAATCAGGATGGCCAGGAGACTTGATTAGTATCACTATGGTAACTGCCTAGCAACCAGATGGAGTTACCCTAGCAACCGAGCAACATATCACATATCTCTGCACCAGAACACACTACAGACTTCCGGGTTGACTTATTTCACTCAGGATGGAAAGGAGCCATGTATTGTATTACCTTGGTAACTGCATAGCAACCACACGGGCTTACCCTAGCAACCGAGTAACAAATCACATATTTCTGCACCAGAAAATCGTACACACTTCTGGGTTGATTTATTTATGACCATAATTTTTGTTCTTTTCCAGTTACAACATGCTGTTTGACGAGTTTTGCCACGGCAAGCACCACTCACATTTTCTTCAGGAAATGTACCTATCTAGTTATTTTTATTAAATCTCCGTACAAAACTTCGGCACCTAACTCGTCCCGCACCGTTTGGCGTAGACCCAAGAATGAGGTGTCAAATCGAACGGCCTATTGAGGACACGTGTGCTATGACTTTTATAAGCTTATCGGGGTACGGTATTTGCCCCAGGGGCAAAAAAGCAGCCGAAAAATCCCATAGACTTAACATTGAGACAAACTTTGACGCGTCACAGCTCCAAGCGAGGATTTCAGAGAAACGCAGTGATTTGCCACATTTGAAGAGGCTGGCAGGCTCTGTAAGAGCATACCTCAATATGGGGTAAATGTTGCACCCCTGGGGGACAGGAGCCACCCAAAGTTGCCCCCATTGACTTACAATGGTGTAGGACGGCCCATGAAATGAAATTGCATAGGGATTTTGTATTGAACATAGCTCTGGATCACAGTGTCATAGAGACAAGCGGGCAGCCTCATTTTACTCAGACGACCAATCAGTCTCTCAGGATCATTGTGAAGCTATCAAGCCATGCCCTAGCAACAATTTAAAGCACCTTAGCAACAAGTCCCATAGACTTCTAATGAAAGACATCAAAGGGATATCTCCGGATAGAAGTGTCATAGAAACACAAGTGTGGTCTCGTTTGACTCGGGACAGCAAACAGCCAATCATGAATCACCTCAACACTTCCTAGCCCCTCCCTAGCAACCATTGTCGAGCACCTTAGCAACCAAAATCCATAGAGGGATATCTTCCATTCTGAATGTCACAGAGGCATGGGAGTTGGTTTATATCATTCATACTGACAAGCAGCCTTTGGAGATTCATGATTGGCAGCTGCCAAGCCACTCCCTAGCAACTAAACAGAGTACCCTAGCAACCAAGTAACAAATCACATATTTCTGCACCAGAAAATCGTACAGACTTCTGGGTTGATTTCTTTCAACCAGGATGGAAAGGAGACTTCATTAGTGTCACTATGGTAACTGCCTAGCAACCAGATGGGGTTACCCTAGCAACCGAGTAACAAATCACATATCTCTGCACCAGAAAACACTACAGACTTCCGGGTTGACTTATTTCACTCAGGATGGAAAGGAGCCACGTATTGTATTACCTTGGTAACTGCATAGCAACCACATGGGCTTACCCTAGCAACCAAGTAACAAATCACATATTTCTGCACCAGAAAACCGTACAGCCTTCTGGGTTGATTTATTTATGACCATAATTTTTGTTCTTTTCAAGTTATAACATGCTGTTTGACGAGTTTTGCCACGGCAAGCACCACTCACATTTTCTTCAGGAAATGTACCTATCTAGTTATTATTATTATTCTGCTTCTTGAGTCTATGGCAGCCTATAGAACTGCTTGTGGAAAACTCTTACCCTAACCCTACATACAAACTAGTTATGTTTAGTAGAACTAGTAGTTAGGTTTTAAGCTCAAACTCAAAACTAATGCAGTACAATTCTCTGGACTCTACATTAATAGTTATCAAAACAAGTTGGAACTTTACCCTTTGGATTGCTATAACAGGGTCATTTAGAAAATTGGAGAGGCAAAATATACTCAAAAGCCTATAAATCCTAAACAAAAAGTCAAAACTTGCAACAAATAAATCTAAAGAAGAATACAAACTTTTATGGAGATTGGACAATAGGTGGCGTTATAAATGTTAAAAAGCTTTAAAAAAATAATAAAAAAAATAAAAATTGAAATGGTCTTTTCCGTCTATGATCTAGGTGGTTACATGCTTGCTAAATAAAACAAATACCTTTTTATGCATGTGTGTAAAGGCCTTAACCACTTGAATCCCATTAATTGCTGCTAGCATCTATATTTATTAGAGGTTCAAGCACAAAGTGCTAGAAACCTATTGTTTTTGCTAAGATTTATATTATTATTAGGGGTTCAAGCACTTCATGCTAGAAACCTATTATTTTTGCTAAGATTTGTATTATTAGGGGTTCAAGCACAAAGTGCTAGAAACCTATTGTTTTAGCTAAGATTTTTATTATCATTAAGGGTTCAAGCACGAAATGCTAGAATCCTGTTGTTTTTGCTAAGATTTTTAGGGGTTCAAGCACGAAGTGCTAGAAACCTATTGTTTTTGCTAAGATTTTTATTAGGGGTTCAAGCCCGAAGGGTTGAAACCCTATTGTAATTGTAAGGATATTTATTATTAGAGGTTCAAGCCCAAAGGGCTGAAACCCTATTGTAATTGTAAGGATTTTTATTATTATTATTATTATTAATATTATTATTAGGGGTTCAAGCCCAAAGGGATGAATAATAATAATTATTATTATGGGTCAAGCCCCAAAGGGGCGAAAGACCCCTATTGTTTCTGTTAGTTTTCTTCTTCTTCTTCTTCCCCTATTGAGTCTATGGCAGCCCATAGAACCACTTGCCGGAAAGTTATGAAATAACTTCAAAAGATAAAGGACAATCTCATGTGTCACCTCTACCTCAAACCCTCTAACGCCACCAATTGCCCAAACTTGCACTCACATTTATGTTAATAACTTTTGGACCATGAGTCCTAGAAACGAAACGTTACGGGATAGCGCCACCTTGAGGTACAAATGTATAATGCTATTTCTAGAAATGCTAATAGCGATTGACTACTTTTGCCTACTGTAATGAGACTTGTCTTGATAGATTCCGTGGTTTATGCCGAGAACTATGATACCAGTTATGTCATGATCGAGCTAACTTCCTGTCCGGCACTTTTAAAAATTCTGAAAAGCTACTTTTTCAAACTCCTCCTAGACTGTTTCTCAGATTTGCACAAAAATAGGTTTGCATCATCTAGAGGCACTCATGAAAAAAAAAAATTCACAGAACTTTGATGAACCATACTGTTTTCGAATGGCGTTTTAACTAATTTGACAAAGAATATGCAAAATTAAACTTGAGGCTGTATCTCTGCAACGCTTTGTGGGATTGGGACGAAACTTGGTACGTGTCATCACCATTAAGTCCCAAGGTTACCTGCAGCGTTTTGGCACACTTTCCCCTACTGGTCAGGAGATAGAAAAATAGCTATTTTGGCTTATAACTCTTGAACGCTTTCTTGCATGATGCCCAGATAGTACCTAAGCAGTTTCAGAACAGTGAGAACATGATTGAATCATGTGTCACCACAGCAAATTTGGTGTCTCTACCTCAAACACTCTAGCTCCACCAATTGCCCAAACTTGCACTCACTTTTATGTTAATAATTTTTGAACCGTAAGTCTTAGAAACTAAATTCTTTTATCCTCTGATGTCATGGCTCAAGACGAGTGATTGGGACAAAACTTGGAACAATTCATCACCATTAGGCTCTGAGGTTACCTGCAGCGTTTTGTTGCACTGCCCCCTACTGGTCATGAGATATAAAAAAAATTGTTTTTGCTTATAACTTCTTAACAATTTGTCATAAAATCATCAAATTGGTCTCATTAGATTCAGTAGGGAATAGTGAGTCCAATGATATGAAAAATTCCTGTCGACCATTTTGGATGTTGGCCATTTTGAATTTAGACATAAAATGCTGTATTTTACAAATAACTTGGCGTATCGTTACGAAACTCGGTAAGTGTCTTTGGCACCATGCTCTGTAGGGACTCACAAAGTTTCGGGAAAGTGCCACCTTGTGGTAAAAAATTATAATGCTATTTCAAAAAAATGCTAATAGCTATTGATTGCTTTTGCCTACTGTCATGTGTCTGGTCTTGATGGATTCCGTAGTTTATTCCGAGAACAATGAAATCAATTATGTCATGGTCAAGTAAACCTTATGTCCGCTATTTTTAAATGTTTAAAAAAACCATACTTTTTCGAACTCCTTCTAGACTATTTGTTTGATTTGCACAAAAATTGGCCTGCATCATCTAGAGGCACTCAAGACAAAAAGTTATTCACAGAATATTTATAAACCTTACCGTTTTTGAATGGCGTTTTAACGAATTTGACAAAGAATATGCAAAATTAAACTTGAGGCTGTATCTCTGCAACGCTTTATGGGATTGGGACGAAACTTGGTATGTGTCATCATCATTAAGTCCCAAGGTTACCTGCAGCATTTTGGCACACTGTTCCCTACTTGTCAGGAGATAGAAAAATAGCTATTTTGGCTTATAACTCTTGAACACTTTCTTGCATGATGCCCAGATAGTACCTAAGCAGTTTCAGAACAGTGAGAACATGATTGAATCATGTGTCACCACAGCAAATTTGGTGTCTCTACCTCAAACACTCTAGCTCCACCAATTGCCCAAACTTGCACTCACTTTTATGTTAATAATTTTTGAACCGTAAGTCTTAGAAACTACATTCTTTTATCCTCTGATGTCATGGCTCAAGACGAGTGATTGGGACAAAACTTGGAAAAATTAATCACCATTAGGCTCTGAGGTTACCTGCAGCGTTTTGTTGCACTGCCCCCTACTGGTCATGAGATATGAAAAAAAAAATTATTTTGCTTATAACTTCTTAACAGTTTGTCATAACATCATCAAATTGGTCTCATTAGATTCAGTAGGGAATAGCGAGTCCAATGATATGAAAAATTCCTATGTCGACCATTTTGGATGTCGGCCATTTTGAATTTAGACATAAAATGTTGTATTTTACAAATAACTTGGCGTATCGTTACGAAACTCGGTAAGTGTCTTTGGCACCATGCTCTGTAGGGACTCACAAAGTTTCAGGAAAGTGCTACCTTGTGGTAAAAAATTATAATGCTATTTCAATAAAATGCTAATAGCTATTGATTGCTTTTGCCTACTGTCATGTGTCTGGTCTTGATGGATTCCGTAGTTTATTCCGAGAACAATGAAACCAATTATGTCATGGTCAAGTAAACCTTATGTCCGCTATTTTTAAATGTTTAAAAAAAACATACTTTTTCGAACTCCTTCTAGACTATTTGTTTGATTTGCACAAAAATTGGCCTGCATCATCTAGAGGCACTCAAGACAAAAAAGTTATTCACAGAATATTTATAAACCTTACCGTTTTTGAATGGCATTTTAATGAATTCGACAAAGAATATGCAAAATTAAACTTGAGGCTGTATCTCTGCAACGCTTTGTGGGATTGGGACGAAACTTGGTACGTGTCATCAACATTAGGCCCTGAGCTAGCCTGCAATATTTTGGCACACTGCCCCCTACAGGTCAGGAGATAGCAAAAAAAAAAATGTTTTTTTTTGCTTATAATATTTGAACACTTTTGCTGAAAAATTATGAAAATTAACTCTTTAGATCAAGTGCTACATACTGAGTCGAAGGATACCACATTTTCTTATGTCGGCCATTTTGGATGTTGGTCATTTTGAATTTAATCATAAAATGCTGTTTTTTCCAACGATATTTACGAAACTCGGTATGTGTCTTTGGCACCATGCTCTGAAGGGACTGAAAAAGGTTTGGGACAGCACCACCTTGTGGTCAAAATATTAATATAAATCTAATAGCGATTGACTCCTTTTGCCTACTGTAATGAGACTGGTTTTGATAGATTTCGTTGTTCATGCCGAAAACAATGATACCATTTAACTTCCTGTCCGCCAATTTCAAATATTTTGAAAAGCTACTTTTTTAACTCCTAGATTTTTTCTCCGACTTGCACAACATATTTTCTGCATCATCATCGTTGTTGCACTCACAACAAAGAATTATTCATAGAATTTTGATAAATGATACCGTTTTTGAATAACACTTCAATGAATTCTAAGAAGAATGCACAAAATCAATCTTGAGGCTATACGTCTGCAACACTGAGGGATTGGGATGAAAATTTGTACAAAAATAACTAAAAGTTATCAAAGGAATTTTGATTCATCGAAACGTTGCGAAGATATAAGCCAACAAATTGGTCAGGCATTGTCCATTTTGTATGTGTTGACCTATATCTACCAAACGAAAAGGCCAAATGTTTTGAAACTTGACAAATATGGACAACAGCCCATTCTGAGGATGCACGCAAAGTCGCGGAAAATTTCGCCAATAAGGGGCGCTACAACAAAAAAACACTAATAACTCTGCAACCATATGATCAATGAAGTTGAAAATTGGTGTGCATCTTGTAGGGGCCAAAAGGCTAACATATCCTACAATATCAGTCGGACAAATAAAAAACATGGCTGCCAGCAGCTAATCAACCTGTGTCGTGGAAAATCGCGATGAATCTCCATAGTTGTAAGAAAACTCTCGGAGTCTTGAGTTCCAGATGCCAAAGTTGTAGTTTATTGAACACAAACAAACATGAGACCGGTCAGCTGTCCGTTCTGACTCATTATCCTAAGTTCTCAGTTATATACTTTTTGTTATCTTGTTACCCACTATCTCTGACTAACGAGGTCACTGCCTTGTTTCTTTCCCTCGCCCATCTATTAAAAAGAAACATATATCCTTGCCTCTCTATTGAAAAGAAACATATATCTTTGGTAGCCTCTCATATGTAGACCTCATGTTACAGTTCATGGACAGAGTACATCAACTCCTAGAAACATCTGCTTAAACAGCCATGTCCTCATCACATACTTTTTATCTTTGTCCTACATTTTCAGCTCATTCCCACAATGAGGCGGCCTTGTTTGCTCATACACATTGTCATTTGACTAATGAAAGAAAACACCAGCTGCAAAGATATCATACATTCAGCTTATTAGAAAAAGACACCATTCATATAATAACTGATTAAAAGTATCTTTGCAAAGATATGTGCCAGCACAAAGGAAACACACCAAGGACTCACATTAGAATAATATTAATTAACAGAAACACATTAGAAACAGAAACACTGAACATAGCCATAACAGCATTGCGGTCATGGCTTTATTTTGTCATGAGATAAAGCCACTTCAGCCGCACCCCGCGCCTCGCCTCTTTCCCACGGGATTGAGGCAGGCGCCGTGGGCGATGAAGACAATTTGAGGACAATGACGGGCCTGTTCGCCGGGTAAATCCCCGCGAACCACCCACCTCCCCAGCAAGCTTGCTTGCTCCCATCTGCTCGGGATGAGTGTGGCCCGCTTCACGGCTGGCCTGCTGGTCCCTTGAGCTCCCGGGATTGCATGACGATAATCACCGCTGCATCGGAGAGCGTTACAGCGGCGTCTGATGTTGATGACTCGACTGCGCCGCCACCTTCGGGTCTGCGCACCCAGTCTGAGCCTGATGCACAGAGGTCCGATATGCTTCCCCGGGTACCGCGAGCGTGAGGTTGGACCGGAAAATCCCGTCCCCCTCCCCCTCACGGCTACTTGATTTGCTCCACGGGCATATGCGCCACTCATAGCCGTGCCCCCTGGTTCCTTTCTTCCCGGACGTGCATGATGAGCTGAGCAAGCCAAGCTTCCTCGCTCCTCCGCTCTCACTACCCTCGGCGGTAGGTCCCAGACCGCTCCCCCCCTGCACGCCATGGCCCCCTCCTGCAAGTCCACTGGGCCAAGGCACTACAAAATTTTGCACTTGGGTAGTCCTGTTTTGGACGTGCTGCAGGAACTGCACTCGAACAGGCGATGGCCACCCTCGTGGTCCAGCAACCCAACACATGGACTGGACCTGGTCGCAGCATAGGAGGTAGACAAAGAACGCTTTCTCAAACGCTCCCGTCTCGCAGCTCTGTCCATTTGGCCCAGGTAGACCTGCTTGCCTCCCGAGAGACCTCCCACTGCCCGCTCTGGTACGGCCGAACAAAGGCTCCCCTTGGGACAGACGCGCTGGCACACAGCTGGCCCGCGGGGCTACGCAAGTATGCATTTCCCCCAGTGAGCCTTCTTGCACAGGTGCTTTGCAAGGTCAGGGAGGATGAGGAACAAGTCACACTAGTGGCTCCCTATTGGCCCAACCGGGCCTGGTTCTCGGACCTCGTGCTCCTCGCGACAGCCCCCCCCTGGCAAATTCCCCTGAGGAAGGAACTTCTTTCTCAGGGGCAGGGCAAGCTCTGGCATCCGCATCCAGACCTCTGGAAACTTCACGTCTGGTCCCTGGACGGGACACGAAAGATCTAGCTGGTCTACCACCTATCGTTGTAGATACGATCAACCAAGCCAGAGCCCCTTCTACCAGGCAGCTTTACGCCCAGAAGTGGCGCCTGTTCACAGATTGGTGTTCTTCCAGGGCTGAAGACCCTCAGAGGTGCGCAGTTAGGTCAGTGTTATTATTCCTGCAAGAGAGGCTGGAGGGGAGGCTGTCCCCTTCCACCCTAAAGGTGTATGTCGCTGCTACCATGGCTCACCACAACGCAGTAGACGGCAAGTCCCTTGGTAAGCACGACTTAATCATCAGGTTCCTAAGAGGCGCCCGGAGGCTAAATCCCTCCCGGCCAAGCCTGTTCCCCTCCTGGGATCTCTCGGTAGTCCTTGCGGGCCTCCAGAGACCTCCCTTCGAGCCGCTAGAATCAGTTGGACTCAGGGCCCTCTCTCTTAAGACTGCCCTGCTGATCGCGCTCGCTTCCATCAAGAGGGTCGGGGACCTGCAAGCATTCTCTGTTAGCGACACTTGCCTGGAGTTCGGTCCGGCAGGCACTCATGTGATCCTAAGACCGCGACCGGGCTACGTGGTCCTACCAAGGTTCCTACCACTCCCTTCAGAGACCAGGTAGTGAACATGCAAGCGCTGCCCCGGGAGGAGGCAGACCCAGCCCCTTCATTGCTGTGTCCGGTACATGTTTTGCGTACCTACCTGGACCGCATGCAGAGCTTTAGACGCTCTGAGCAGCTCTTTGTATGCTTTGGGGGACAGCGGAAAGGAAATGCTGTCTCCAAACAGAGGCTTTCCCACTGGGTAGTAAATGCCATTTCATTGGCTTATCACACTCAGGCTGTGCCCCCCCTTTGCGGGTCCGAGCTCACTTGACAAGGAGCGTTGCGTCCTCGTGGGCACTGGCCAAGGGTACCTCCCTGGCAGACATTTGTAGAGCAGCGGGTTGGGCGACACCCAACACCTTTACGAGATACAACAATCTCAGGGTTGAGTCAGTTTCATCCCGTGTTTTCTCAGGTCCGAGCCAGTAGAACTCGGTAACACACTGATGGGCTGGCCGGGTGAATCGCTTGCATATACGCCCTTTCCCTCGCTTGAGGTAAAACTGTGCGTCTTTGTTCCCAGGAGATTTCACTCAACTCGAATCCCTGGTCGATTCCTCCCTAGCCCTCTTGGGTCCGCAGTTCGGCGGAGGAACTTGCCGACCCAATCCACTGCGGGTACTCAGATCTACCCTGTACTGGAATAGGTGCTCCACAGAGTGAGGACTCCTACGCGGACTCCCCCTGTGTGTATTTTCCAAGATACGGTCCCCTTACGAGCAGACCCGCGTTTTCCTTGGGTAAGTTTCGGCTGCCCCCCGGTCGCCGTGTGTAGCAACTCCCCCCTCGCTGAGGCTGTATCTACCACTGCGCCACTTCCACGTGTCGCCTAAAAACACATGTGATGTATTCACCACCTTACCTCCCCAGCTGGGTAGGGGTGGTCTCCGCAGGGTCTTTTCCCCCTGAAAGAATAGGAAATTGGGTAAGACCCCCTTCCCTCAGTGCGTGTAAGGGCCCTGGCTGTCTATTGCTCTATGCGAGAAACATAGAGAGAAAAGAGGCCCAGCCAGGCTTGGCCTGTTCCCAGGTTGGCAAGCATCGCCTTGTTCCCCTGTCTAGGGTAACCAGAAGGATTCCGACGACTTTTTTGGGGCATTGTGGAAGGGTACGTGCAGTCTGACACAGCCGGTCGTTTGGCACGTAACAAATACCTGCCCACTCCTGTGTCAGCAGAACACGTACACGGCTCAGCGCATGGCGGATTTAAATTGGACCCCTAGTGTCGCTTCTCCTACACAACGTGGAGAGAGCGACAGAAGGGGAATGTCTAGGAACGTCTAGGTTACGGATGTAACCTTCCTGGCCACGTCGCTGAGCCGAACCGCTGTAGTGGCCAGAACCATTTCCGGCTCCTCAGAAAAATCCTGAATGAACTCTAGTATTTGCCTTGCCTTTATACCCGTATGTCCGGGGGCGGGGTATGCAAATACTGACTGCCAACTTCTCATTGGCCTTTTTTCATAGATCAGAGGTATATTCGGTGCTCAAGAGAGACCCCTAGTGTCGCTTCTCTGACACAACATCTCGTTTCCTCCATCAGGGAACGGATGTTACATCCGTAACCTAGACGTTTCTATTCCTGTTCCCGGTGGTATCATTGAAACAGTTACCATTTGTTTAGCCACGGTTCTAGACCACGGTTCTAGTCATTATTGATCTCAGAATGGGTATAATACAACAAAACAATAATCCAAATAAGGTCAGTCCTATAACTATTATTATACCTATTTTCATTAGCCCCATCTTCCATGAACCAAAAAGATTATCAAACCATGTCCTAACAAGCTGATCTCTACCTGCATTAGATTTAACTTCCTTTCGCAGGTCATGCAGTTTCTTCATTGCCTGGGTAAAAGCTCCTTCCGGAGATGTATTATTTGGTATGTATGTACAGCAATCTGCTCCGAACATAACACATGCTCCTCCTTTATCTGCTAATAACCAATTCAGTGCTTGACGATTTTGCCATGCCATTTTACTAGTGGCTGCAAATTGGTCTCCTAATGCCTCCAGTGCCTCGTCAGTATAGTTTATAAACCTCTGTTGGTTATAGAAAATATAATTCATCCATTCTAAATTTTTGTTGGGTGTTACCCATATGAACACTGACTCAAAGCCTGATTTAATCTCATCTCTAGCTTTAAACTTTTGAGGTATTCCTCTTGGTTGGCCAATTGCATCCAGATAGACATCAGGATCTGGGGTGTACGCTCTTTTCACCCTTGCTTTTTTGTGTACTAAAGGTTTTGGTACAGTTTGGATTTCAGAGGGGTTCCATTCTACCATAGTTACTTCTTGTATTAGCCTTACTCTAGCGCACAGTCCTTTCCAGCCTTTAGGTAGTGCAGGTTTCAATTGACCTCTCCCACATAACCAAAAATAGTCCGCTATAGTTTCCGTTTGTTCCTCATGGATTTTCACATCCTGTAAGGCAATGACCGACAACTACACCTAGACATCCTGGAGTCATGTTCGCAGTAAAATTCTGCCCTAATGTCACTGTTGCATATTGCGGTCCACTAAACCTAATCACATTATCATTAAAAAAACATTTCATCATCTAAATGCCATATTACTGTGCAATAGCCCTTAAATTGTCCTATATTCGTTTTTCCTTTAGTTTTGTTAAAACATTCATACTCCAGTTGTCGATTTATTGTATATGATAATGGGCTTTCTTTTTTCTCATTATCCACACGTACGTCTAATGTTCTGCATTCATCTCCCCACCCTATCATCTTATAATATTTATCATATTCCGGATGACCCAAGAATGCCAAACATTCTGCTGGGCAGAACAATGTTCTCCCTGTTTTACCAAAATGTTTGGCATAATACTCAGCACAATGCTTATAATCATACTGATTCGGGACTACTACCAATTTTTTCAATGGAGAGGGTGAGCACATTACAAAGTTTGTCATTTTTGCTTGCTTTGCTGTATATCTGGCCCATTTATAACCAGTCATTTTGATTTGCGTGTTCTAATAGTTCCTTTGTTCCTGCTGACTCTATGGGTTCCATATCATTTTCTAAATTTATTGGCTTTTTCAGTCTTTGGTTGATTATTTTGTCAGGTGTCTTTTTAGGCTGATTATTCGGTTTGTTCTGCTTGGCCAAATTGCTTATCCAGATTCTTTGCTTTTCGGGTTCACCTTTGTTTAATGATCCAGGTGTTCGCTTCTTTATGATTTCTCGTGCTATGTTATCTAGTCTCTGCTCATTCGGGGAAATAATATTGAAGGTCTGAGATGTCAATTGTAGGAAATTCATCATATCATGGTCGCTGTGACGGTCCCTCGCCTTGGGAGTCTGGGCCTTCCTGGATCTCCTCTCCGGTAGGCTCTGTATTGGGGGCAACACTTGTCCCAAGTATGTCAGTAATAACATCCATATTAATATGTCTTTCTTATTCATTGGTATTGTAGGCTACAATTGTTTTCCACCTTCTCTCCTTCAGCGGGTCATACTGTCCTAACTTGCTTCAATGATGGCAACAGCATGACTATTTCATTTTATATGCATAAAGGACACTGTAATCACCTCATATGGTTACATGTTTTATATTAACTAAAAATCATTACTTTCTGCATTCATTTGATTAATATATTAAATGATTTCCCTTATTTGCTACACACTTTCTTGTAAGCTAGTAAATGTGTGCACACTCACATACATTTGTTGCATCTCATTTCTAGCACTAAATAACACATGGGTCCTCTGCCTCCTCCAGGTGTTCCTTATCTTAAAACTCCCTACTCATTCACTTATCACATACATTTCATTTCCTCCTGTTTTCCAAGGTCTCTCAATGTCTATATCACATTCATTAATTTTCCCTGCAAGCTAAGCTGTTTTTCATAGTTTCAGACTACATCAGAGTAATTCAGAGTATTACATCAATAAAATAATTATCAAATATATAACATATCATTGGAGGAATCAATTTCCTCCCAGTTTGGTCTTTCTGTTGCATTGGACCATTTACATTAATCAGTACTTCATCTGGTTTTTTATTTAATCAATGGTAACACACAATATTATATTATTCCCCTCTCAAGAATTGTTGTTTCAATTATTATACCAATTTTAGCCAACCCTACCCCCTATTTCTTAAACAATTAAATTTATATTGTTACAAACAAACAAGACAAACAATCTTAATCTTTAGTCACCACCATGCATCTTTTACATTCTTCATTACTTTTAAAATGTACATGAGTTCAATTAAAGCATAAGTAAAAGTAATAAATAATCTTCCAGTCTAAATTCATTATCATACAAACATTCCCAGGTTTGTTTAATACTTCTATAAAAAGTCAAGCACTCCTTTTGTCTGCAAAGGTTCTCAAAACTTTACCCCCAAAACCAATCTATAATAATCCTCTACACAGGGTATGATCCCCTGATAACACAGTGACAGAATGCTTGGTATTTAACACTGTGATAAGTTATTTTAGTAAAGCGGTTATTAAAATGCAGTCGGGTTCAGCGGAACTTTCAATTTTTTGGGCAGGTCTTTTCTAAACCTTCCTTTTGATGCTTCTGTTCTAAGAGCATTCATCCACTTCCTTAAACCCCTTTCAAACCTTCTTGGTCAGGTCTCCAGGGCGGTGACGCCCCTGCCTTGGGTTGCTTAACATTTTATGCCATTGTCAAGTCTTACCCGTCATTGGGTCATCACCTCTTGCCACTGGTCTTGATACTGCTCAGTCCTCAATCCTTAATACTTCGGTATCAGTAAACAGATATTTTATTTTTCAGGGAGTATCACCAGAGAACTGACACAGCCAATGGAACATCTACAAATGCTTAAATATGGAGACAATTCAAAACATGGTTAAATTCAAAAAAGCATTATTAAAAATTCATCAATCTATTAAAATTGTCCAAAGTAAAAGTAAAATATGCTAAAATTGAACTCATTTATAGATCATTAATTTCCATTCAGGTTTTATTTCTGCTACTTTAGCAAATGTTACACAAATCTATGTATCATGGTGGGGACTAACATCAAAACAAAGCCCTGACAAGCTTCTAGGAAGCTTAATTTAAAAACATCACCTTAATTCAAAAATGGTCTCTAGATAGTTTTGAACCTACATTTATTCTTTCAGATTAATTTTCAACTTAATCGCTTTTCTTTAGTATAGACTCTTAACTTTAAATTGCCCTCAGAATATTTACAATCTTTAATCATTGATGAGGAGAGCTGTTCAAACATCTCCTTCATATCACTCTAACATTATTGTCAAGGCACATCATTTTACATATAAAAATCAAATCAAAAAACAACTTTCAAGCAGACACTTATCAATTTTAGACTGAGAGTTAGAAGGGGGGTATTCCACTCCCTCACACTGTTTTACAGCTATTTCTTCTTCTTTCATTTTAGAATCTCACAATGATATATTCAATTTATTATTCAACAGTAAAAATTTTGATTTTTATAATAACTGATTATATTAACTGCTTTCAAAATTTATCATCTCACACCATTTAAAAACAAAAAACTACTCTCAACTTACTTTCTTCTATCCATTCAAACAACAGATCCTTCAAATCTTTAATAAAACAGAACACAATGTCTTTTTCGACATTCTCTATATAAACAGTACAATTACTTTTAGCCTTCTGTTCATGCAGAGCTTTACATTTACAACACCCATCTTATTATTAATATGTTATAATCCCTTTTTTATTGTTAAGTAATAATTTATTATTACTACTTTCTCCATTTCTTACACTTTCTCAGGTGAAGGAACTTCCATTCTATCTAATAAAATAATATAAATCAAGTTTTTAAACTAACAGAAAAGTAAAAGTTTAAACAGAATAAAGTCGTAAAGAGGCACAATAGAAATTCAAACAAATCTCTTTTCTTGTGTTTTGAAATTATTGCTCAGTAAAATACACTATGTACTTTTAATTTCTCATGACTCATATTACATATTTTTTTTTTATCCAAATGTTTCATCATCTTTTAACAGTTATCACAATTATACCTCTAAAATGACACTTTCATGTATTAACTATGGCAAATGGAAATAGTAGTAATAGAAATAGACACTCAATCAACACTTTGTAGCACCCACTAACCTCCTTTTTAAAAACAAATTTATTATGAGGGTACTCTCTGGAAAATTTGGGGGAGTAACCAATCCAATAGCTAACTCTATAACTTTGCCATATGTTTGTAATATTTACTCTTCAACTCAATAAATCAGTGGTTAGCTGCTGGATTTAAATTTAGACCCTCAGAACAATTTAGACACGGGCATTGACCCCATTGATGGCATTCTGGAAAATCATAAAGTGATCGTATAAGACTGAAATAAACTTTTCCAGAGAAATTTTAATCCACATTATAAATGGCAAATCAATAATGATTACCAGCAGTAATGAGCGCAGGAGGATCAATCAGATAATAGTACACGTCATTTTCAGTCTTCTTTGTCTCCGGCTTTCCTCCTACAGCATTAGTAACTTCTATATCTGCAATGGTGAGAAACTAGTTCCAGAATGAGTTAGTGAATCAACATACACATAATGATAACAAAAGAAACACAGAATAGACACATGAATATGAAGTTATTAACGTTCATATTTGAGGAAGTTATGATGTTCAATTTAATCTTAACCTTTCTCCATGCTTCACCTGCCCCAAAGACCAATTTTTAAATGATCCAAATCATTCTTAAATTTATTTTCCTTTAATTTTAGTCTCAAATGCAGCTTCTCAGTGCACTCATGATCAACCAAGACCTATTCTGTGTATACCAAACTAAAAATAAATAAAATATCTATCTATCTGCTATCTATCTTTTTCTAAAGTCGGGGCCCCTTTCTGTCTGTCTGAAGACATCAAGAGAGGCTTGTTTCCCCTCAAAGTCATCCTCAATCCCTTCATCAGACAGTCCCTAACAAAATAAAAAAATCTCTGCCTATCTTTTGTTGGTTGAACAAGTATACACCGACAACACCGCACTCATATTTAAATTGTTCTCCAGACATTTTTAAAATCATAGAAAAATCTAAAACAACTTTCTAGTGTTTAATTTCATCATGTTAAAATAGCATTCTCTCATAAACTGGACCAAACAGAACATAAAACAGACACATAAATGTGAAGTTTTCACATTTAAGGTTTAACTGCATAAGATACAAAATATAATTTTCTTATTAGTTATGTTATCATCATATCATTTGTCCTCTTTTGCCGTTTGCTTGAATATAACAACACTTATCTTAAATACGACCTTGGTTTAAAATCCAATTACTTACTTGACTTTAGTTTAATGCAATACACTAGATTCAAAGCTTTATTGTTTGTCCAGATAATGTGATTTCCCAAATGAAATTCAATCACTTTAAAGTTATCACTTTTTTATAATCTAAATATTCTTACTCATCACTTTGATATAAAAGGAGTTATGATCTGACACATGTCCATTCAACAGCTGCTCCCTCCCAAGAATAAACATTGTCCAGTCCGCTAAGAGTTAACTTTTTGATTTCATGCACATTTTTGTTTTACAGCTATTTGTTTGTTTATATTATATGTATCCTTATACATATACACACACTATATATATATATATATATATATATATATATATATATATATATATATATATATATATATATATATATATATATATATACAGTGGCGGCTTGTCAATAGAGGGCGTAGTCAATAGAGGCCGCCCCCATCAAAATTCCAGAAATATACATGAATACAAAAATGATATAAAAATGAAATAAAATAATAAAATAAAATAGTTTACTCGTACAATGTGCAGGCTGGTAGTAAGAGCCTCAGAATTTAATAAAAACTGTGTTTAATCGGTTAACTATTTTCTATGTTTTTCAATATGTTTCATGCGGTTTCATGGACGAGGGATGCCGGACAAATGGATGTCTATCTGAGTCCTTAAATTGTCGAGCAGCATGTGACCTGAAGCTGGTGTCTAATTGGTTTCTTATAGACTCTCCTCCGGGCGCAGGTCGCTGCGTCCCTGGCGAATCAGAATTGGATACATGTTATTTTATCCAATCTGATTGGTTCTCGTCACCTGTCATTTAACTGTATGCTCTATGCTCTGCAAGTGCGCAGGTGACTCCGCCAAAACCTTGCTAGGCTGATCACTTTCGCAGAGATAAAGTCAAGTCAAGTCAAGTGGTTTTTATTGTCGTTTCAACCATATACAGTTAGTACAGTACACAGCAAAACGAGACAACGTTCCTCCAGGACCATGGTGCTACATAAAAACAACAAAGGACCAACATAGGACCACATGAGACTACACAACGAAATAAAATACCTATATAAACTACCTATATATACCTATATAAAGTGCACGTGCAAACATGTGCAAAAAGTACAGGACAGTACAACAAATTACTGACAATGAACAGGACAATAGACAGTGCAGCGCCGACCAGTACTCAGTAGTGCAAAAAGATGACAGTTTCTAAAATGTAAACATAACATACTATGAGATAATGTTCTATGCACATAGCAGTTATTGAGGTAGCAGACAGTTATAAAGTGACAGTTATTAAAGTGCAACTCAGGACACGTGTGTGTGTCAAACCAGTCTCTGAGTATTGAGAAGTCTGATGGCTTGGGGAAGAAGCTGTTACACAGTCTGGCCGTGAGGGCCCAAATGCCTCGGTACCTCTTGCCAGACGGGAGGAGGGTAAAGAGTTTGTGTGAGGGGTGTGTGGGGTCGTCCACAATGCTGGTTGCTTTATGGATACAGTGTTTTTTGAAAATGTCTTTGATGGAGGGAAGAGAGACCCCAATGATCTTCTCAGCTGTCCTCACTATCCTCTGCAGGGCTTTGCGGTCCGAAACGGTGCAAGTCCCAAACCAGGCAGTGATGCAGCTGCTCAGGATGCTCTCAATAGTCCCTCTATAGAATGTAGTGAGGATGGGGGTTGGGAGATGTGCTTTCCTCAGCCTTCGAAGAAAGTAGAGACGCTGCTGGGCTTTCTTGGTGATAGAGCTGGTGTTGAGGGACCAGGTGAGGTTCTCCGCCAGGTGAACACCAAGAAATTTGGTGCTCTTGACGATCTCCACAGAGGAGCCGTCGATGTTCAGCGGAGTGTGTTCACCTTGTGCTCTCCTAAAGTCAACAACCATCTCTTTTGTTTTGTCGACATTCAGGGACAGGTTGTTGGCTCTACACCAGTTCGTCAGCCGCTGCACCTCCTCTCTGTATGCTGACTCGTTGTTCTTGCTGATGAGACCCACCACGGTCGTGTCATCGGCGAACTTGATGATGTGATTCGAGCTGTGCATTGCTGCACAGTCGTGAGTCAGCAGAGTGAACAGCAGTGGACTGAGCACACAGCCCTGGGGGCCCCAGTGTTCAGTGTGGTGGTGGTGGAGATGCTGTTCCCGATCCGGACTGACTGAGGTCTCCCAGTCAGGAAGTCCAGGATCCAGTTGCAGAGGGAGGTGTCCAGGCCCAGCAGGTTCAGCTTTCCAATCAGGTGCTGGGGAATGATTGTGTTGAATGCTGAGCTGAAATCTATGAACAGCATTCGAACGTATGAGTCCTTATTGTCTAGGTGGGTGAGGGCCAGATGGAGGGTTGTGGTGATGGCATCGTCCGTTGAACGGTTTGAACGATACGCAAACTGCAGTGGGTCTAGTGAGGGGGGCAGCTGGGTCTTAATCTGCCTCATGACGAGCCTCTCGAAGCACTTCATGATGATGGGTGGAAGTGCGACGGGACGGTAGTCGTTGAGGCAGGACACTGAAGACTTCTTTGGCATGGGGATGATGGTGGTGGCCTTGAAGCACGTTGGAACAACGGCGCTGCTCAGAGAGATGTTGAAGATGTCGGTAAGAACATCTGCTAGCTGGTCTGCACATCCTCTGAGCACTGCCAGGAATGTTGTCTGGTCCAGCAGCCTTCCGTGGGTTGACTCTACGTAGAGTTTTCCTCACATCTGCCGTGGTAAGACAGAGCACCTGGTCGTTGGGAGGAGGGGTGGACTTCCTCGCCATCACGTCGTTCTGCACTTCAAACCGAGCGTAGAAGTCGTTCAGCGCATCTGGAAGGGAGGCATCTTTGTCACAGGCAACTGATGTTGTCCTGTAGTTGGTGATGGCCTGGATGCCCTGCCACATGCGCCGCATGTCACCGCTGTCCTGGAAGTGACTGTGGATTCTCTGGGCGTGTGCGCGCTTTGCCTCTCTGATTGCCCGTGACAGTTTGGCCCTAGCTGTTCTTAGGGCTGCCTTATCGCCTGCTCTGAAGGCGGAGTCTCGGGACCTCAGCAGCGTGCGCACCTCCGCAGTCATCCACGGCTTCTGGTTGGAGCGTGTGGTGATGGTCTTGGAGAAAGTGACATCATCAATGCACTTGCTGATGTAGCTGGTCACTGATGCTGTGTATTCCTCCAAGTTGGTGTATTCCTCCATGTTGCAGCCTCCCTGAACATGTGCCAGTCAGTACACTCAAAACAGTCCTGCAGAGCAGAGATGGCTCCTGCTGGCCAGGTTTTCACCTGCTTCTGAAGCGGTTTTGTGCGTCTGACGAGCGGTCTGTATGCTGGAATTAACATAACAGAGATGTGGTCTGAGTAGCCGAGGTGGGGGCGGGGCTCCGCCCGGTACGCGCCTGGGATGTTTGTGTAAACAAGATCAAGCGCGTTCGCCCCTCTCGTTGCAAAGTCCACATACTGATGGAATTTAGGGAGCACTGTCTTGAGATTTGCATGGTTGAAATCTCCGGCGACAATAAACAGTCCGTCGGGGTGAGCGTTCTGCAGTTCGCTCATAGCCCCATACAGTTCACAGAGCGCTTCCTTAGCGTTAGCGCTGGGGAATGTAAACTCCGGTTATGCAAACAGTGGTGAATTCCCGTGGTAGATAAAAAGGTCTGCATCTAACAGTCACAAGCTCCAACAGCGATGAACAGTAACTAGAGACTAGCATAGAGTTCTTGCACCATTCCGTGTTGATGTAAACACACAAGCCACCACCGCGAGTCTTACCGCGAGAGAGCTGTATTTCTGTCGGCACGAAACGAGGCGAGCCCGTCTAGCTGAATGGCGGCATCCGAACTCTGTCGCTGAGCCACGTCTCCGTGAAAACAAAGACGCAGCAGTCTCTAAACTCACGCCGTAGCCTGCTGAGTCGGATATAGTCCAGTTTATTGTCCAGGGAGCAAACATTTGAGAGCAGGATAGACGGGAGAGCCGGCCGGCTAGGGTTTGTTTTTAGCCTAGCATGGACCCCGCCCTCTTTCGCGCTTCGCTTTCGCGACACCGCTTACGACGTCCTCTCCCCGGCCACTGGCATCAGGCGACGCCGAGGGCTGGAGGCCTGGTCTCCGCAGCAAGCCGATGCACGCGTAGCGCCTCCTGCAGGTCATCATGCAGCTTGGTTTTTGCATGAGTCTTATATTTGAGTAGTGTCTGGCGATGGTAGACACGAACACTGGTTGCTCCGATGTCCATGTGTTGCAAAAGTCGGGCTTTTTTAACAAAAATAGCACCATTGTGGATCCGGAGTGGCCGCTGCGTGCTACCGCGCCGCCATCTTGGATCTTGTCCTTCAGGCAGCAGTTAAACCAAACTCTGTCATTGATTTACCAAAAAAACCTTTCACGTGTTCGCTGAAAAAAAAAAAAAAAAGGAAACTCTCTCCACATAATTGGTGGCGCCGGGCGCTCAATTCAGAAGCACATGAAAGGATTGCAGCAGAGTTGAGTTTGTTATAGGAATTAGTCTAAATACCATTTTACATTGTTGTGCTGCAGAGATGTCCTTCCCACATATCATATTCTTGATTGGTATAAATCGTTACAAAAATAATAATTTTAATATTATACAACAGCATCCCAAAAATAATAAATTGGCAACATAAAATTAAATTATCAAATGAAATATGAAGCCACCAAAAACTACTGTCTTGTATGGGACACAAACTCAAATGGCTCTATTTTTATTTTGAAAGTCATTGCAACTGTGACAACTAGTGTCCTACTCCAGGTTGCTACCTTACATTTACATATATATATATATATATATATATATATATATATATATATATAGATATATATATGATATATATATATATATTTTATTAACTCTATAGGTCTGTGACACCATCCTGGGACACACTAGGGAGCGTTTCTCCTTCACAGACCACCTTGTCTGTGCCACCTTGTTGCAGGGGGACAGGTTTGGATACCTTTCCTGAAGATGCATTGAGCAGCACAATGAAAGCGTACCCGATGCTCAGTGGAAGCAAGCTGAAGACAGAGCTCAGTCTCATCTACAGCAAGGAAGAATTCAAAGCCTGCCGTGGTGCTGTGGACCTATTCCAGCGGTTTATGGAGAATAATCTCGAAGAAGTCTTTTCCGAAACTGTGACTCTCATAAAAGTTCTCATTACCACACCCATGACCACGGTTGAAGCTGAGAGGTGCTTCTCAACCTTGAAAAGAATAAACACTTTTCTCAGAAACACCATGACCCAGGAGAGGCTGAATGCACTGGCATTGCTCTCCATGGAAAAGAAACTTGTTACTGAGATGACTGACTTTAATCAGAGAGTCATTGAGAAATTTGCTGGCCAGAAAGAAAGGAGAGCAAAATTTATGTTCAAGTAGTCAACATGCTTTTTGGTACTGCTTTGTATTT
This sequence comes from Xyrauchen texanus, assembly GCF_025860055.1. Lineage (NCBI taxonomy): Eukaryota > Metazoa > Chordata > Actinopteri > Cypriniformes > Catostomidae > Xyrauchen > Xyrauchen texanus. Next base: position 6,928,724 of record NC_068313.1, on the reverse strand, counting down.
ATTTTCGCCCACAAAAAAAGCCACTGTGTATATATATATATATATATATATATATATATATATATATATATATACACACACACACACACATACATACATACATACACACATTTACACAGACATACATATATTTTTTATCATTGGTTTTAATTCTACAACCAGAATATTTATTACGTGCCCTCTTTGTTTTTAATCATCAGGTTTTCTTCTGCCTCTTATATTGATGGAAGTTTGAAAATAGCCTAAATAGATTTTCTTTTATGTAAATTGCATACATACTCCTCATTAGTTATGCAGCAATATCAACCTCTCTATCTGGATGGATATTTATAGGGCTCATATAACACTTCCATACGCAATCACACTTCAGTCATACTTCCCATACTTTCAAACACAGATACTCTCACAAACACAGAACCTTTCACACTTTTTACAAACACAAGGCCTTTATAAACACAGAGCTCTCAAAAAATATTATACTAAAACAAACCTATTACTTCTGCCCCTCCTTTTGCTCTCCTCTTTTTATCCCTCTCCTTTATTTCCATAAAAAAACACTCATTATTTACAGTGGTTGATTGCTATATCTGTTACTTCTTTTTATATTAAAACCCATGTACTTCCACCCACAGCTGTCACATCCATTTTGGGTCTCTGTTCAAGACAATTTCTACATTGGTGCTAATTCTCCTTTACTCTCCCTATTAAAAATCACCTTAACATTTTTGACTGCATTAAAAACTCCAGAACTCCAGAAATGATCACTAATTCTCAGTTTTTCTATTATTAATCTTTTTAATTCTATTTCTTTTCTCCTCTCAGTTTGCCACCACATTAGGATTTTTTGTTTCAGGAGGAAAACTGAGACAAGAAAAAAAGTCTCTCTGTTTTTGTGCATGCTCACAGCCCTCCCTTTACAGCTCCCTTTTCTCACTCTAGCAGCCCCTCCCCTACAGCTCTTCACAGCACTCAGTCTCTAGCATACTGCATGAGAGAGAAATGTTACCTGCTGCAATTTCTTTCCAGTCAACAAACGGCCATTCTTGTAAGGTCTCCGCTAAGTTTACTACTTTAATCAGACCCTTCACCAGTTCCTTTTTTCTTTTTCTTAGTTAAATTCCTCCTCTGCCCTGTATAATCTATATACTCTGATTCTTTCCAAAAATTATCACTGATGCCCTTTGACTCTATCAGTGTTTTCTCCAATTCTCTCTCCCACTCTGCAGATCTGCGTTGATCTCCAAACTTCACAAAACTCGCTTATCTCTGCATTTTTCTCTAGTCTTGTTCACTGCAATGGAAAACATTTAGCCTTTTCTTTATCTTTTTCCCAATTATGCTATTTTTCTCTTCTGAATCTCCCCTTCCCCTCACTCACAGAGCTGTCTGTTCAGCTGACCAGTGAGTGAGAGCAAGGCAGGGAGATATCAGAGAAGCAGGTGCCTTTTGCGTCTTTATACTTTTTCAACAATTGTTTTATTCAATTCACTGTTTCAATTAATTTTTCCACTTTTGCTCTCATTTAGCATCTCCTTATTGCACCTGATTCTCTGTATTATTCTGCCTCTGCACACAATACATCATCAACACTGTAATCATGCATTTGAATAAACACAAGAACAGCGCAATTAGTACTGTAAGCACACATGCACCAACAACATAGTTAGTCATGCACATTATTCATTATCTCAAACATGCACATAGTTCAACAATTCCCCGTTTTCTGCACAGTCCGGGTTCCGTCAAACACTTCAATAAATAACTTAATCTAACACCTGGAGGACTTTTACGCAAATTTTCACTTGTCCACCCGTGTTAGGATTTTCACCTGTACAGGATTTTCAGCCACTCTTCTGGCAAAACCTGGAATAAATGCACCTAACCGGGAATTTCCACGCGCCGTCGCTTCTCGACTCACCCCCAGGCTTTTTCTACCTTCTTTAAATAACCTTTCTTAAACAATCCCACCACCAATTTTTGAAATCTGGAACTCGCCTCTATTTTAGCCAATTAGTCCAAATTATTCTATGTCCAGACTGGCAAAAGTCTCAGGGAAGTCACTTACAGGGACTTGCTATCACAGATCACACAAGATCACCTTAAGCAAAACGCTTACCTTGATTTTGTGGCGCCGGTGATCTTGTGTAACTCATGCAAGCCGTCCTGTCGGTGACCTTTCGACCCCTTTGACCTCACTGCCATCCCTTCGTGGTCGCCAGCAATATGTTGTGGAAAATCGCGATGAATCTCTCTAAGTTGTAAGAAAACTCTGAGTCTTGAGTTCCAGATGCCAAAGTTGTAGTTTCTTGAACACCAACAAACATGAGACCGGTCAGCTGTCCGTTCTGACTCATTATCCTAAGTTCTCAGTTATATATACCTTTTTGTTATCTTGTTACCCACTATCTCTGACTAACGAGGTCACTGCCTTGTTTCTTTCCCTCGCCAATCTATTAAAAAGAAACATATATCCTTGCCTCTCTATTGAAAAGAAACATATATCTTTGGTAGCCTCTCATATGTAGACCTCATGTTACAGTTCATGGACAGAGTACATCAACTCCTAGAAACATCTGCTTAAACAGCCATGTCCTCATCACATACTTTTTATCTTTGTCCTACATTTTCAGCGCATTCCCACAATGAGGTGGCCTTGTTTGCTCATACACATTATCATTTGACTAATGAAAGAAAAAACCAGCTGCAAAGATATCATATATTCAGCTTATTAGAACAAGACACCATTCATATAATAACTGATTAAAAGTATCTTTGCAAAGATACGTGCCAGCACAAAGGAAACACACCAAGGACTCACATCAGAATACTATTAATTAACAGAAACACATTTTTTTTGTGAAGAAATACATATTTTGTTTTTGAAGAAATACACCTGTTCCCTTTACAAAAAGCTTCACTATGATGCTGCGCTTTTGCTAAGCGCTATGGGGAACAATTCTAGTTGTGACCGAGCTGAAATAATGTGTGTAACACGTCAATGAACATTGACCGGAATTTATAGCCTCGGCTGATGTAATCATTAGATGCACCTGCGGCCAGGCTATAAATGTATACGTCACCAGGTGTCGTCAGAAACTCTTTTTTCAGAGCGATTCTGTTTCTGTGTGTTTTACAAACCCTGTCAAAACTTTCTTTCCTCTGTTAGGAGTTAGAATTGGTTAGGCAGTGTGCAGTGAACATTTTTCTCTTTTCTCTTCTGTTTAGAAAATATATATATATATATATATATATATATATATATATATATATATATATATATTTCTAAAAAAGAAAATAAAAAAGAGAGAAGGACTGAAAGCCGCAAACGATGCATCAGTTTTTGCTCTGTTTGTTTGGGGAATAAGCACGCTGCTCTCGCGTTGCAGCAGGGCGGGTGCGAGCACTGCGATTTGCTTTAACAGGCAAAGTGCTTCGCACTCGCCTCGCTTGCTTCCGGGAGTCAGCACTCACGAAAAAAAAATGCTCTTGCATGGATTTGGCTGAGGAGCAAGAGCCGGGTTGATCCCTTTCTCTCGCTCTCTCCCCAAACCCAGCTGGTCCTTCACATGATCTTGAAGCACGTTCCGACGCTTCTTCGGATCATGAGGAGGATCGCGATTCTCTTCCCGCCTCCGAGATTTGATCTTCCAGTCTAAGAAAGGGAACGCCTCACGAGTCCCTTCCCTTCTTTGATAAACTCCATGAAGAGCTTTTTCGCTCATGGAGGAACCCCTAAAAAAAAAAAATTATAATAATAATAATTTTCTTCCCGTGTTCACATACCCTCGACGTCATTATATTCGACTATCGTGGGTGCTGAGGCACGGGGGTATTCAGTGATGCCGCCGGTCGGAGAGACGCTTGCGGGCAATCTCTCGCCGGGCTCGGCATCGTCACTTAAGAAGCCCTCTCTCCCCTCAAAGCCTTGTAGGACAACCTCCACTTTAGTGGGAAGGGCTTATCAAGCAGCAGGTCAGGCTGGTGCTGCTCTGCACACTATGCTGTTTTACAGGCGTACCAGGCTGACCTCCTGGACGACCTGAGTGTGGGTTCTGCACTTGACGAGCAAGCCTCAGACCCGCCTCGGTCCTGTCTGAAGGGAGGCTCAAAAGCAAAGCGTGGCGAGTCGTGCTTCTCCTCCCAGGGATTGGGGACAGTCTCGCCGCCCTTGGCAGCCCCTGAAGCAAGACCTCAGGACTATAATTTCTAGTAAGAGAGAACCCTGACGGTCTTGCGACTAGATTAGGGGGTAGCTCCCCTCGGGATGGGGCTCGTGCTTCACTTCACCCCTCCAGGTACCCCATCGAAACCCCTCCATTCCCGCCACCTCTTGGTGTTTCGGGTTGCAGAGGCTTCCGTCAAAATTGGGTGTTTTCGCTGTACCTGCATTTTATTCAGGACGCGAAACACTCAACAACCCCTCAACAGGAAGTGTTAAAATATAATACCCATCTCAGAGATCCTGGCAGCGTGGAAACTTCTGCCAGATATATTCTTTTCTGTGGGTCTTATAAGGGCGTCAGGATTTAATTCTCTCGCTGCTTTTCCGTGTTTCAATGGTGTGTTCTCACTACCGTAAACCGGATTTCTTTTTTATGTAAAAAACCCCTCAAATCTCTTGGTTAAAGGGGCCATGGTATGTGTTCCCCTTCCAGAGAGAGAGTTAGATTATTACACTAAATACTTCCCGTTTCCCATGGAGGGTGGGGGGTGGTGTCTGGCTTAGATCTTAAAGCTTGAACTACCCGTGGTGTTCAAGTCCTAGATGATGCCTATCAAGACGGTCGTGTCTCAAGCCCTACAACTCGTTTGGCTGGTCACCATTGATCTTATGATGCACTTCTATACTTCATTTAGAAGTTCTGCCACAACGTGGAAAGTTCCTGAGGTTCGCTTCCAGGGGCGAAATCTTCCAGTGTCAGGTTCTTTCAATCGGCCTAGCCCTTTTTACCAGCACATTCACAATGCATGATGGCTGAATCCATGTGACTCCGGGGCATCTGCATTCTGAATTATGTAGACGACTGGCTGATCCTAGCGCAGTTCCAGGAACTGGCAGTTCAGCACAGGGACATCGTCTTAGCTCATCTGTTTCTCTGGGGTTGAGGCTCAACGCCAAGAAAAGCATCCTCTCTCCCACTCAGAACACTGTCTATCGGGGCATCATATGGAGTTCAATCACAATGCGGGCACAACTGTCTCCCGCTAGGATTGAGTCCATTCAGATCACCCTGAGCAAAGTCGGCTAGGTCAAGGTTGCACAGTATCAACGATTTCCGGGTCTCAGGGCGACCGCGTCCTCGGTGATCCCTCAGGACCTTCTGCTCATAAGACCGTGTTTGTTGTGGCCCAAAGCCAGGGGATTTCTTCAAATGGCCAAAACCCCAAGGCTAATAAAGTTTACGAGCCTCAGGCTTCGTTCCCTTTCTATGTGGTCAGACCCCGGTTTTCTGCCTTCTGAACTCTAGGTGCATCTTGTTGCAGGCTGCTAACAACAGGTGCCTCCCTGATGGGTGGGTGGTGGCCTTAAGTGGTCGTCCAGCTTAAGGGGATAGGAGGGTCGTCAGCTCTGTTGACTGCTGTATTTCTGGCCCTGAAATACCTCCTCCTGAGGCTGCCATATCTTGGTGCGAGTGGACAATACAGCAGTAGCCTCTTACATTAATCATCAAGGAGACCCACGTTCTTGTCAGCTGTATTTCTGATGCGTTGGATTCTCCTTAGGGCCCAGGGCAAGCTCCTGTCACTCAAGTCAGTTATATCCCTGGATGCCCGTATGTGGGAGCAGATTTACTGTCCAGACAGAAAATACCAATGGGGGAGTTAAGAACTCCACCCTAAGGTAGTAGTTGCCCAGAGTTCGCCAGCAAGGGTTTTTGCCTCTTACTGATAACACCGCGCTGGCCAAACAGGGCTTGGTTCTCGGAGCTAATTTCTTCCCTCAACGGCTCGCCTTGGGCGATTCCGAACAGGAAGGATCTTCTATCTCAGGCACAGGGCAATATTTCATCCCTGCCCCGAATTGTGGAATCTTTCATGTTTGGCCCCTAAGGGTACCATCTGAGGTACACAGGGCTTTCTCCTGAGGTTATCGAGACCTTTTTAAATGCCGGGCGTTTTCCACTTGGAACAAGTTTGGGTGAGATCTTAGGGCAGAAGAGGACCTCTTCGCCTCTGTGAATAGCGCATTGTCTCCTCTACTTCTCCCTGAAATCACCCAGCCCCCTTGGGTCTGGACGGTAAGACACATACATGACCCAGAATGCATCTGTATGCGTTTCTTTCCCCGGTTTCTCTGCTCCCGGGAGTCTTGGCAATGTTCACCAGCAAGGGTCTTGCCTCCTATTAATGGCGCTGCGCTGGCCGAACAGGATATGATTCTCGGAATTAATACCTCTCCTCGACTGCTCGCCTTGGGCGATTCCGAACAGGGAGGACCTTCTCATCCTTGGCCCGAATTGTGAAACCTTTCATTTCTAATAACCTTTCCCTAAGGGTACCAAATGAGGTTCACAGCGTTTTATCTTGAGGTTATCGAGACCATTTCAAGTGCTAGGGCTCCCTCCACTTGAAACTGATCTGGGTAGATTTTACAGGGCAGAAGAGGACCTCTTTGCCTCTTTTGATAGCGCAATGTCTCCTCTACTTCTCCCCGAGTCGCCCAGTCCCCCCCTCTTTTGGGGGCTTATCGTAGTAACGCATACATAGCACAAATGCACCTGCATGCGTTTCCTTCTACTAAAGTTCATATTACAGAACCAGCTAACTGCCAGTTTGCTTCAGTTCTGGATTTTCTGTAGAAAGAACTGTCAGCGGGCACTTGCCTCCCCACTGCCAGGTTCTATGTGGCCACTGCGGTTTGCCACGGCTTGGTGGGCGGGGTGCCCTCAAAGAGGCATCCTCATTATTGCCCGGGCCTACGAGGTGCGCGGTCAAGATTCGCCAGTCGATTTTAAGGCGCACTCTACCAGAGGGCTGTCCTCCTCTAAAACCTTGGCTAGAGGTCTCCCTCTGCAGCAAGTTTGTGTTGCGATAGGGTTCTCTTCGCACACATTCATCGAACTTTATGGGATAGATGTTCTGCACTCCGGGCTCTTATGCCCTTGAGTCGACATCTCAGCTCATGCCTGAACAAGTTTGTGATGCGGCAGGCTGGTCCTTTCCGCTCACATTCATCAGTTTTTATGACAAGTTTGTGTTGTGATCGGGTTCTCTTCGCACACATTCATCGAACTTTATGGGTTAGATGCTTTGCTACTCCGGGCTCTTATGCCCTTGAGTCGACATCTCAGCCCATGCCTAAACAAGTTTGTGATGTTTGCAGGTTGGCCTCTCCGCACACATTCATCAAAATGTAATGGTTTAGATGTTTATGCTACTCCGGGCTCTTATGCCCTTGAGTCGACATCTCAAGCTCATGTCTGAGACCTCTCGCATTTTTGTGAGTACACTGCACAACCGTAGGGGTCCGGACAGCCCCCAGTGCGGTGGCGTGGGTATTGCGTTCCCCATAGCGCTTAGCAAAAGTGCAGCATCATAGTGAAGCTTTTTGTCGGGTTACATGTGTAACCCTTGTTCCCTGAAAAAAGCGGAACGAGATGCTGCGCTTCTTTGCTGCACTGGGACGTCCCAGGACTGCTCTTCAAAAAGAAGTATCTGACGACACCTGGTGACGTATCCATTTATAGCCTAGCCGCAGGTGCATCTAATGATTACATCAGCCGAGGCTATAAATTCCAGTCAATGTTCATTGACGTGTTACACACATTATGTCAGCTCAGTCACAACTAGGATTGTTCCCCATAGCAAAAGCGCAGCATCTCGTTCCGCTTTTTTCAGGGAACAAGGGTTACACATGTAGCCCGAGAAGTTTTTCAAGGTTATACACCATACTTTCAGCAGCTAATAACATAAAATCTGAATGGCTGACCATTATGAAACTTGAAATATTTGTAGATATTGATAAAATGAGGCTGTGTACCAATTTATATTAAAATCGGCCACAAGATGGCGCTAAAACAAGGACATTTACATTTTCACCAATTACTCCGCAACCGAGTTGAAAAATTCACAAAATATTTTTTTTCTAATTCCTTGCACAAAGATGTTAATTTGTTAATTAAAATGTGTATGCTTCTTGAAGGGGCCAAATGATTACATAGTCTGCAATATGACTCATACTGGAGACTATGTAATAATAAAACATGGCCACCAGCTGCCATTGATATTTCAGAAAAATGTCTATATAATGGTGTGTAAATTATTGTATATTATCTAATGTTATCTGGTATTGTGAACTACATCTAGGACTCCCTAGGTCAATAATTATGAAAGAAAATTTAAACTTTATTTATTTAGCGCCAGCGCGTCCTGCTGGATTTTTTCGTCATTACAGCGTTACAACATAAAATTCTCTGTAATTTTGGGGCATACAGATAAGTGTAAGACATCATTAGAGACTATAAAGTGTCTACTTTTATTTGTGTATACTCAAAATAACAACAAAACCTTGTGCTTTTGTAAAATAAAGAAAATAAAAAGGGTGAGCTGTAAGCAGTCTCTGGGTTTACGAACATATATCTGAAACACGTCACAAAAATGAACTGAAACTCTGCGAATACTTATCACACAAACATGAAACATATGTCTAAAGAAAGCTTAAATGTCTACTTTTATTTTTTATTTATTTTTCTTTATTGCAAATTAACAAAAGAGTAACACATACAAGGGAGTGAGACACATATACAATACAGAAGAGAGAAAAAGCACAAAAACAAAAACAACGAAATACAAAACAGCCCAACACAGTCATCGATAAAGTGGTGTATGTAGACAGATGAGATCCTTTCTGTGACGCAAGTATAGATAGGGGCAGTCCGGTAGTATCAGTATATTTTAAGTGAGGGTATTAATCACCCCAACAATCACAACAACAACAGCAATATATTAATATTAGTGGTGATAGTATCAATGATAATATTTATAATGATAATTCATGACAATAATAGGAGCATTAGCTCTAGCAATCTATAATAATAATAGTGACAATAGTACTAATAACAATACATTTAGGTCAGTCAATAATGTCACCGCACCTGCTCTAAACTCTAGGTCAGGGGGCTGATCCACAACTGCCAGTGAGCTCCACACAGATACCGACACCTCTCCTCTATTCAATATTCCGATTCCCCCTCACCGCCGCCAGCGACAACCAACCCTCGTAGTTAAGCTTCTAGGCTCCATTGAGGTGTCCTCTTTAAAAAAAAAAAAAAAGTACGCCGGGGCACCATAACAGGCACCTCCAAACCAAGCTCCCTTAGTCTGTTTGTGACCTGACATAACCAAACGTTATGGGTGGTTGGCCCTCTTACCCCCTTCCTTTTTTTTTTTTTTTTTTTTTTTTCCCCCTTTCCTTTCTAATCTTTTTTTTTCCTTCTTTTTTTCCTTTTTTTCTTCTTCTCCTTTCCCCCCTTTTCTTTCCCCCTTTTTTCTTTTTTCCCTTCCATGGCTTTGAGCAAGGTGTGCACTGGTTAGCTCCCCAGCCAGAGACACCACATCCAACCCAGGTATCAAATCAATGATTCTTTAACACGAGGGAGGGATCTGGCCAGAGGCAGTGAAAGGGAAGGGCCAGTCAGTCCAATCACTGATTCTGTAATGATTATGCCAACAGGATATGCCAGTTGCACAACCAACAGCACCTAGAACAGACGCCCGACCCAGACCATTTATATTTTTAACAAAATGTTATACATATTTATACGTAATATTTTCTGAATTGTCATTTATATAGAAAGAGAGAGGAAGGGAAGACTAATCATTCTATAATAATAATAATAATAATAATAGTATCAATATCTTCATCCCTACTACCACCATCTTTGATAAAAAAAAAATAAATAAAAAAAAAATAGCAATAGTATGCAGATTTTAAATAAAATAAACGTACAGCTTATCGAACATTATACATATACATGTATACATACATACATATGCACACACATACACATACATGCATGTATACATACACACATACCTACATATACATACACACGCATACATACAAATAGATACATATACATATATATATAAAGGGCATCTATACTGAATAATTGTAGTACTGTACAGTAATGATATTACTGTAATATCATCAGTAGTGTGGTTGGGAGAATGCGTTGGTCCGGTTCCAGGTTATTGATTTATATGAAGATGAGTTAGGAATGGTTTCCAGATATCAAGAAATGTAGATATAATATTCTTGTTAGTGTATGTTAGTTTTTCTAATGTGATGTACTCTATTAGAAGATTATTCCAGTGATTGATATGTATACAGTTTTTGGACTTCCAGTTTTGCAAAATTACTTTCTTGGCGATAGTTAGAGAGATGAGGAGGGGGTTTTTGTATTTGATTGGGAGATTATCAACTTCCATGCAGTTATCAAGTAAACAGAGTGACGGAGATGGAGGGATTCCACAACCCATGATAACGGAGAGTTTTGTGGTCACTGATATCCAAAATGAGTGAACTGATTGACAGGTCCATAGGGCATGAAAATAGTCATCTGTGCTCCCCAGTGTGCACTGTGAACAAATGTCTGTGTCCCTCAAGCCCATTATAAACGTCTTTCTTTCGGTGATGTGAATCCTGTGAATAATCTTGAACTGTATGAGCTGGAGGTTAGTATTATTAGTCATCGAGAATGTGTTGTTACAGATTTCCTTCCAGAGGTCGGTGTTGGGTGAGAAGGCTAAGTCTTTCCCATTTATTCATGGGTATTATAATTGTTGTATCATTATTTAATATACGTTTATGTAGTTTGGATATTAGTTTGTTGGTATTAGTGATTTTCATTAAATCTTCCATTAACTGAGAGGGATGAAGTGGGTTATTAATTATGTTAATCTTGGATTTAACTATGGATTTAATTTGTTGATATTGTAGAAACTGTTCTCCCCCAAGACCGTACCTCTGGACTAATATTTTAAATGATACGAATTGGTTGTTTTCAAATAAGTGATGGAGATGAGTGATTCCTTTTTGTTTCCAAGATGGAAAATTGATCGGTTTATTGCATAATTGAAAATCAGGGTTGAACCAAATGGGGGTGTATCTACATGATGTTAGTGGTGAATTATTAATTTTGTTTACTTTCCACCAGGCTGTCAGAGTTGATGCAATTGTAATATTATTAAAATAGAGCATTTTCTTAATTGATTTTGGTAGAAAGGCAAGGTCTGAAACTGAAGTATCTTTGCAATGGTTTTGTTCTAATTCCATCCATGAATTATTATGATTATTTTTATGAATCCATTTATATAAATATTGTAGCTGGTTTGCTAAAAAGTAATATTGAAAATTTGGAGATTCTAGGCCACCATGTGATTTTGTCTTTTGTAATTTTTCCAGTGAAATTTTAGGTGTTTTATTTTTCCAATAGAAGTGAGAGGTTAATGAATCCAGTGATTTGAACCATTTATCGGTGGGTGTTGTTGGAAGCATTGAGAACAGATAGTTGACTTGTGGTAAAGTTTTCATTTTAACTGTAGCAATGCGACCGATAAGTGATAGTGGTAGGTTAGTCCAGCGTTTAAATCATCTCCAATTTTTTTTAAAAGTGGGGTATAGTTGAGATTAAACAACTCTGACAGTCTGGAGGAAATGTTGATACCCAAGTATGTAATGTTGCCAGTGTGGAGTGGAAGAGAAGAATCATGAGCTGTGGAATCCCAGGCACCCTCTGAAAGTGGTAATATTGTTGATTTATTCCAGTTTATTGTATAATCAGAAAGTTTTGAGAAAATATTGATAATTTTAAAGGTTTCTTTCAATGACTTATAAGGGTTTTGTAAACATAACAACAAATCATCTGCATAAAGACAGATCTTATGTTGTGTATTGACGTTTTGTATTCCTTTGATATTATCATTTTGTCGTATTGCTGCTGCAAGTGGTTCTATAAATAGGGCAAATAAAGAGGGAGAAAGTGGGCATCCTTGTCTGGTCCCTCTGTGAAGTGTGAAATTTTGTGATGTAATCCCATTTGTTGTTATTGTGGCCCTAGGTGAAGTATATAATATTTTTATCCAGTGGATGAATGACTCTCCAAAGCCAAATCTATGTAGAGTATTAAAAAGAAATGTCCAGTTAACTTTGTCAAATGCTTTTTCGGCATCAAGTGATACAATTATTGTTTTGGTATGATTTTGTTGGGCAAGGTTAATTAGGCTGAATAATCTACGAATGTCTACTTTTAAATAAAACAATTCAAATATAAAACAAATCAAATATAAAACAAATATTCTCCTGCAATGTAATCTGTATGAATCAAAGCGATATACTGTTTCTCCTGGCTCAGCTAATTATATCTAATGTGATCACACCCACCAGAAGAGCGTGCTATTCATATGCTAATGTGCTGAGGCGATCAAATCAAATGGTAAACGCCCCCGACTGTGCCTTAAAAACAAAGTTCCTTCACTTTTCTGTGCGTTTGAAAGGCAGCACGATACACAAGTGAGAAAACTCCTGGATAGTGATGAAGAGTTACAATTATCCTCAGAAGAAGAGCGGAACTCCGATGAACGTTTGTATTTTGAAGAGAGACTTGATCCAGCCGAGGATACAATTTCGGATGAGTAAGTCATTTAGATTTCATTAGTTGACATGCTATTTTATATAAACATGTACATATTTTACTAGTGGGACTGTTTCCAGACTTGCCAGCCAGGATTCAGAGTATTGAAATTTGAAATGACAGAGGAGACCGCATGGCCCTTTGTTCTATGATCAAAGGTGAGATATTGAACTCGGTTTCCCAGAATGCTTCATGGCTGGATGGGAAGTCCCGCCCATGGACCCAATCTCAAACGCCATTGGTCAAAAGTGGCCTATGACCGATGACAAACAAAACTAGCGGACAGATTTGATATCGGTCTGTCTACATACAGCTGCACAAGCCTGCGGTTTAAAGAGACGCGTATCTACACATACAAAGGAGTTTTCCATCCTTCTGGACAAAGAGAGATCACGTTTTTCTAAACTCACCATTTAGCCAAGGTAGAGTAAGATTAACTTAGCTTTGTTCCAGTCGTGTAGTATACTTATTACAACCGGTTCATTCATTTTCACTATGAGACAACAGTGAATTTATTTAGAAAAGGGAAAAGGTGACCAGCTTCCCTTCTCAATTGTTTTCTATCAACATTGACTACCTCCTGCATTTCTCTCCATCACCGGACCTGAGAAATAACGCAGAGACGTGTCTTTTCACTGTCGAGCGCAAGACAAAGTACCCACTCCAGATTGTTTTCTCCTGACCGCTCAACACAACAGGAATTCAAACGGACAACCCTGCTGAAATCACACGATTTCCCAAGTAAGGCTTGATATCTGGGCAGATTTAGGTTAGAAACTGTGACTTTTCTTATAAAACTAAATCATATATTTGATGCTGAATGTTTGATGTTTTGATTACAATTGTATGTTTAACTACGATTGATGACTGCTGTTTTGATTTGTGAGATCGTCATTTTTGGGAGAAATGTTATTTTATTGAGGGATCTGAACTAACGATTCAATCACGCTGTTACCAGCATTTATCCTCCGTTAAATTGCATGCACCCCTGTTTGTTCATTCTCTCTCTCACATACACACACTGAAATTCATGGAGCGAGTAGCACCATGGTTTATGTCTGACTCAGGCTAGTGTTTTCAAATTCTCCCGCCTGTTTGGTCAGTTTTTTGTGCCTGCTCATTTCCACTCCCATGTGGTATTAGCTCCATCACCTGGATCTGAGCCGGCCATCTTTCTTTCCCTCCACATTCAAATAATCGTTGGCTCCGCCCTTTATGATCTAATCCTCCATTTTGAAACTAGTTTCCATTTTGAATCAAGTTCGCCATTTTGAACCTAGTTCCCCACGTGGAGTTTAATCAGCCATTTTGTTTCCCATGTTTGGGAGGGTTAATAAACCATACTGAAAGTTTGGTTTGGCAAAGTGTTTAGTAAATAGGGTTTCTGGTAAAGTTGCTGTGAAATTTTAGAGATTTTATGTGTACAGTAATTTCATTAATCATCAATCATATTAAAAGATATAAATAAAAATGGTTTAAGATATCAACCTAAGAAACTACTTTATGGCTCATCAGCTTGCAGCCACTCTTCTTTGGGCTTATACTTCTGTCAGTTGGCCGGTAATAAAAAAAATCAGATTTTTCAATTTATTTGAAGTGCAAAAAAACTATACAGCAGCTTTTCGTCATGTTTTTCTTTGTTAAAATAGCCAAATCTATCAGATGTTTCCCCCCGTTTTCTTCATAGGAATGTAGGAGTAACTACAGTATTTAACAGCGCTTTGCTTTCCCCCAAGGGTGGGTGGGGCCTCCTTGCCGACTGTATCTATGGTGCTTTTTCTGCTCACCTCAGCGTATTAATGATGGAGAGCATTAAAAATTTCAATAATATCAATCATATAATATTATCAGTCACATGACGCCATGCGAGGTATCGGACGTGTGAACGGCAAGCTCTGCACACTTTGCTAGTTTTGATAATTTTAATGTTATAAAACGGTGAGATTTGATACACCCTGATCCATAACTGTTCTATGAAGACATGTCAAAGAATTCAAAATCCTTGTGCTCTGAAGACACTTACGTGCTTAAGGAAACATATAGAACTCTGGAAGCCTCGGACCAGGGAGTCAATTTGGCTGGAGAGGTGACAGAGATTTGGCAAGAATTGCTGAATGTGTCAGCAATGCTGAAGAAGTTCATTGCTGACTTGGAGGATCTTGATGCACTCTCTCTGAGATGGTTACAAGAGTGGGGGATGTCGAGAAACGGATCGTTTATCTGGAGTCAACAGAGAGGGAATTAGCTGCTAATCCACTAGTGACCAAAAAAGGACTTGGAGCGTGTCTGGGAAAAGTTGGAGGATATGGAAAATCATAGTTGGCGGAACAACATCTGAAGTGTTGTAATTCTTAAGGGAGCAGAGGGTCAGAATATGGTGGAATTCCTAGACGGGCTCTTTCCGAGTCGGCTTGATATAACAGGCCATAAGCTGGAAGTCAAGCAAGCTCACAGGGTCCCAGCTCGGTGATCCGCTGAGGGAGACAGGCCCCAATCAATTCTGGCCAAATTTCTGAGATCATCTGATAAAGATCTTGTGTTGCATGAGTCGAGGAGTAAAGGAAGGCATTCTTGGAAAAAGCACAGCATTTTCTTGATCCCAGACTTTGAAAATTTGACAAGAGAGAAACGTGATCGATTCAAGGAATGCAAGAAACTCTTACATCAATGGAAGATCGCTTTTGCACTGATGTTCCCGGACAAATTGAAAATAGATGCTAAGAATGGCATAAGGTATTTACATGTCCCCAACAAGCATTGTCCTTCATAAAGTAAGTGTGTGTGAAGCAAGGGATGGGCTGCCTAACTGAGGACAGATGTGAAAGCTAGCAGAGATTTTTTGAAATTTTAACCTGAAGACAAGCTGAATCATAAGAGAAGAGAGAATTTGAGAAGCATTAATAGAATCAAAAGGGATTATCAATCATATGTGAAGCTGCACTCCGGGTAAGGGCATTAGAACTGAGACTTTGGGAAGTCTCAAAGGGGTAATATATAGTATATTTTTATTAAACTTTGAAAAGAAAAATTGTATAGAAGTAACCTATACAATGTAAACCAGGAGCATGTACACATGGCCTACTTGTCTATTGCTATGATTACACATATATGCTGTTTTAGCTTACCTAGAAAGTACAGACAGCAACATTATATATAGAACGGTACAGTAACGGTAAGTGGAGAAAGCGTTCCTCAAGCACTGTATAGTACAGCCATTAGTCAAGCTACTTTATTATGTTTAAACTACTCTATTCTGTTTACATAGAATGTACACATTCCTAATAAATGGGATTAAAATTGTCTTTTTTTTTTTTTTTTTAATAGACTGGTTTCCAGAATTCCACCATTAGAAAGACGTCAGAAGGTCTGTTAAATAATGGTGACAAACAGAAACAGGTGGAGAAGCATGCCCATTGGCTATGATAACAGAAATGTATAAAAATTAGAGTTTGAGACTGGATAGTCAGCCCTCCTTACAGATAAAAACCGGCATGTATCAATGTGGGAAAAAAATCCTCTTTGTTCAGCGCTTTCTTGCGTAAAAAAAAACACCATAAAGTCTCTAATACCAGAAGAAATAAAGTCCTCAGTATAAGTAAACAGAATGAGCGGAGCATCTTTACCAAAATGAGCCAACACAAGCCAAGGAAAACAAATCCTTTGACACAATCAGTGTCAGAGAACGGAGCCCTTTTACGGAAGACAGCCAGTATGAGTCAGTGATATAAAGTCCTCTGCTTCCGCCAGCAAAGTCCTCTGCTTCCTATTTCCATCCTGTGCTTTGATGATCAGTCTTGCTGGAAAAAATAAAGATGGCCTCATTCCCAGTTTGTAGAGAGCTGCCATTACTTGTTGAAATTTGGCTATTGCACTGCAAACTCAGGTGCAAATTTTCAAATATTGCGATCAATCTGATAGCGATGAAGCCGGATAAGATTAAGATTAAGATTCAACTGTATTGTCATTGTGCAGAGTACAGGTACAGAGCCAATGCAATCCAATTGTTTTCACATATCCCAACTAAGCTGGGGTCAGAGCGCAGGTTCAGCCATGAAACAGCGCCCCTGGAGCAGATAGGGCCCAACAGTGGTATCTTGGCGGTGCTGGGGCTTAAACCCCCGACCTTTTGGTCAGTAACCCAGAGCCTTAACCACTGAGCCACCACTGGCCCATGTTTTATATGGGCCAGTGGTGTATGCTGATAATGACGGCTATTGGTTTCTCACCTATTGCTGGTTTGGCGGTGAGAGTTTTATGGGCTGTGTCGATCTCTGGAGGAGATGAGAAGACATCTTTGCCAAATAGATCTGACAGCAACTAAGAAAAGAAAGACGATGAAAGAGGGCCCTCTATCGATTCCGGTAAGCCAACTATTCTTATATTGTTCCGCCGGCTGCACGACACAATGTCGGTGGCTTTGAACTGTAGCTTAGCATTACCTTCCAATAAAGCTGCACATGTCTTCTCCAGAGCGAGTAGACGCTTGTCGGTTACGTTAGCATTAGTTTTAAGCGAAGTAATCTTGTGGGTATGGTCTGAAAGGGTGGACAGAATCAGATCCATATTGACCTCCAGTTATGAAATGGTAGCTTTGAAGTCTGAAGAGAGGGATTCCCTACGCTGTTCTAGTAGCTTAGCAATTGCTGCCATATTTGAGTTCAGCAACTTCGTCTGCTGAAACATCAGATTTAGTAATCATCTATGCCGCTTCGCCTGTTTAGAAGGCATAAAAACACTCTGGTATGTTTCTTCTGTCTGAGTAGAAATTATATAAAAGTACAGGGGATTCTGAAATAAGCACAAAGAATACACTGGAGTGGGAGTGAAACACACACATGTCTAACTCCAATGACCGTCTGCCATTTTCCTCAGCACCAGATTTAAGTCCCATGTATGCACCATAGCAAGGTGAGGGTGGGGGGGTCCAAATGCCTCGCTTCCCTAAGGAGCTTTATGACTAGATAATGTTTGCCAACAAGCCAGCCTCCGGGTCGTGGTATTCTGAGATAGTCGCTACTTGAGCGTTGATGGGGTAAGACCAGCATCCAGCCGCTATTCAAGGAATGTCAAAATCTCACCTGTGGGGCATTCACCTGCTTGCAAACACACACTATTTATGTGCCTAGAGGCATCTCGTGGATGGTGTTCTAGCATGTAAAATGTTGTTCATCACCGACTGTGCCAATTATGGCTTGTCCAATGTGCTCCATTCAGAGGCCACACATGTAGGTTCCACAGCTCTGGCTGGGAATTAATTTTATCATCTCTGGAAACCAGGATTGATTGGGACATTTCAACACCTGCTCCATTGGTGATTTATGTATGCCACTACTGCTGTGTTGTCCAAATGAATCAGAACGTGGTGATTCACAATGTCGGAATGAAAAGCTCTCAAAGCTAGAAAGACAGCTAGTAGTTCTAGGCGGTCGATGTGCCACACCCGTTTCGCACCTTTCCAGGTGCCGAAAGTCAGGCTTCCATCGCACACCAACCTGTGCTGGATGTATCTTTCCATGATGCTAGAGCAGCCAGACAGTGTCGAGTCACCACAATGCGCATGCGCCCAAGGCTTCAGGCGCAATGTGGAACATGCTGCTTGAGCCAGAACTGGAGAGGCCTCATGTGTAACACACCTAATGGTATGATGGCGGATGCTGCCGCCATAAAGCCCAGAATTCTATGAAATTACTTCAGTGGCAATGTTTTCCCCAATTTGAACTGAGACAGACACCAAAGAATGGTCTATACGTGCTTGTTCGTGAGGTGCATGCACATACTCACAGAGTCAAGACAAACTTCTAAAAAGGAGATTTGCTGATTGAGGAAAAGTGTTCTTTTTGCCCATTTGACATTCAGACCCAGATTTTTCAGGTGGCAAAGCAGCAAGTCTCTGTGTTTGCTAAATAGTGCCTCTGATTGGGCTAGTAATATCCAATCGTTGAGGTAAAAGTGTATCGTCATAGACACATTTTGTGAACGTGCTGGAATCCAGAAACAGACTGAAAGGAAGGACTATGAATTAATACACAGTTCCCTCAAATGCAAATCTAAAAAAAACGCCTGGTCCGCGGTGCAGTTGGTACATGAGAATATGTGTCCTTTAGATCTATTGACGCAAGCCAGTCCTGAGGACGGATGTGCGATAAGATCTGTTTCGGAGTTAACATACTGAATGGGTGCTTTGTGAGCAAGCAATTCAAGCATATCAGATCTAGAATTGGCTGAAGCCCACTGTCTTTCTTCAAGACAAGAAAATAACAGCTGTAAACCCCACTGTGTGTGTCACAGTCTGGGACAGTCTCTATCGCATTTTTTGCGAGGAGACTGTGAATATCTGCGTGCAACACAGGCGCATCCTGTGGTTGGACCACAGATTGCAAAACGCTGGTGAAGCGAGGTGGCCATTGTACTAACTGAATTGTATAACAGTGCTCGATTGTTTGTAAGAACCCAGTCTGACATGCCTGTGAGGGCTCGCCACACATTCATGCAGCAGTACTGAGGGCTTATTGATTCGCTCGCTATAGGAGATAGAGCACTGCTCACCACAGGGAAGCAGTTGAGCATAATGTGTGGGGTGTATGATACGTAAAGAGGAAATGGCCCTTTTCCTGAGAATATGTGAGCACTTTTTTTCTCTTTTGTCAGAACAATCTTTGTATGAGTAATACACACAGAAGCAACATTTTGAACAATGTCCTGTTCCCAATGAACAGTATTGGGGAAGAGGGGAGAAACAATGTGTGCCTCAAATCGAGCCTTCTTCAGCTCTGGGCCGTGAATAACGGTGAGCTCTGGGCTCCTCTTCATGGGGCTGGGCATGTCAGGAACATTTCCGGTGTTTTTCTGTCTGCACGTTTTTCACTCTGAGACGGTGGATGTTTACGCTTGGGAAGAGAATCTGGATGGCTTTACAGATGGCTCAGCAGTAGCTTTCGTCTGTGCTGGGGCAGTGAGAGATGGATTATTTGCTAGGCGCTGACCAGAATTAGATCGAAAGTTTGCCAGAATAGGGAAGTGCTACTTCTCTTTGGCAGAATGTATTTCATCACTTTGCTCTGCTTTTGTGCACTCTACCTACCACTACCATGCCACCGCCTGATCCACCGAGGGAAGCTTTGAGTAGCCTTTTTCCTCTGCGTTGTCCACTTTAGATAGGACGACAGCACCTCTGACCTGAATGCGCGAAGGGTAAGATGCATGCCAGGTCTTTGTGAGCTCCGCGTGGAGCTCAGGGAAGAATTGGTGGGGAAAAACAGAGACACTTCTTCATCTTCTGTTTTGTGCTTCTTGGAAACGGCTGTGTGGACTGATACCCATCTCTGCGCTGTAGCTGGCAGCCTCCCAACTCTTCAGAGCGGATTGCAACACGGAACTCTCAGGCAAGACGAAATGTGGATGAATCTGTTTTTACACTAACCGTGGCTGGTGCAATGATGTGACAGTGATCCAACAGCACTGTTCTCCTGATCTGGAATCTTTTATCATAAAATGTAAACCCCTCTACTACCCTCCGTGAGTTCGTCTCATTCATACTGGTCGGTGTTTACATTCCACTGTAGGCCAATGTGCAGGATGCGCAGCGTGTGCTCGCCGACCAGATACTGTGTGTGGAGTGAACAAACCTGGACTCCTTAGTTACTGTCCTCAGTGACTTTAACAAAGGTAATCCCACTCATGAAATCCCCAAATACAAACAGTTTATTAAATGCCCAACCAGAGGGGAGAACATTCTGGAACACTGTTACACTGTAGTAAGCATCACGTCATGGTCCACCTGATTCCTGCATACAGGAAGAAATTAAATCTATCTAAACCTGTTGTGAGGACATCAAAGCAGTGGACCAGTGGGGCTGTGGAGGACATGCAGGCATGCTTGGACTGTACTGATTAGGATGTACTCAGGATTGCTACCAACTATCTGGATGAGTACACAGAGGCTGTGACATCATACATCAGCTTTTGTGAGGACTGAACACCAAAGCAAATTCCTTGTATGTGAAAACTTACTTGGTAATAAAGTCCATTCTGATTCTGATTCTGAATGGTGTGCTTCTCCAGACCGCAGTCTGTTGAAAACGGCCGGTTTGCAAAAAACATTCATCCAGGCGAGACTTTTCTGTCTCTTCTGGAGGGGACCACTCAACACCACTGAAGTTGATAAATGACGAGCGTCTGAAGCGAAGAACCCGTTCACCGAGAGCGTCTTCGATGGCAATGTGGAGGACTCTTTACTGGAACACATAGGGGAGCCTCTGGTTGCAGGTGCTGAGCACAGGCAACGAGTCATCCTGTTTGCATCTTGCTGAGAAGTTCTGTCCGCTGTAAGTGTATATCGATGGTGAAGTAGAACAGGTTCCAAGACGAAGACAAAGATCGCAGTCTTGAAGGATGAAAATTCTGAAGAAATTCTGACTGAGGGCTTGCTTCTATAGGCCGACTGCGTGCCTACAGCTCACACACCATTTTCAATCAGAGAATTGGTGTGATTGCATAAGGGTTTCAACAAGGTTGTTTAGAAGGACACTCCTAATAGTGCTTACAGCAATGCCAAGTGAACTGAATCAAAAAGAAATGACTTAGCCTTGAGTCCTCTCAGATGTTTTCCAAATACATTAAAGCATTGTGGCGTAGGGCGGGGCCGTGGCCGGGTCGTGATTCTACACACCCAGTCCCTTATCAGGCTTATCAAGCCTCCGAGAGGGATAAAGGCCAACTGCGGAAGATGGTGTGTGAGAGAGAGATTCTTTACGGGCATGTCCATCATGTGTGTGTTTGTGTCTTTTGTTTAAGTTTATCATTAAAATATTATTTATATTGCCAAGCCGGTTCTCAACTTCCATTGAACTGCATTACACTGGTGTCGAAACCCGGGAAGGAGGAGGGATGCCCATCACGGAGTCCTCGACACTACCGTCCACACAGGGGAGCGCCGCTGCCATCCTGGATGGAGTATCCTGACCGCGGTGAATGGCCGCCGTCCGCGAGGCAAGTGGGGACTGGTCTCCCCGACCGCCTGGAGTGATGGAGCCGCTGCCAGGGGCGGAGGAGAGCCCTGTCATCCCCCAGAAACTCGGAGGGGTCGAAAGAAGACCGCCGTCCGTGAGGAGAGGAGAGAAGTGAATCCCCGACTGCCTGAAGCGGTAGGGCCGCTGCCAGGGGCGGAGGAGTGTCCCCAGGAGTCGCCATGAACGTGGAGGGCGTTCTGTCCGCCGGGGGTCGT
Organism: Xyrauchen texanus; assembly: GCF_025860055.1. Taxonomy (NCBI): domain Eukaryota; kingdom Metazoa; phylum Chordata; class Actinopteri; order Cypriniformes; family Catostomidae; genus Xyrauchen; species Xyrauchen texanus. The sequence continues at coordinate 6,906,866 of NC_068313.1, read as the reverse complement.
GGGTCTGACTCCAGTCCACCCGGACTGGAGTCAGACCCTGTTTACCCATGCCCCTGGGTATGACGCGTTGCTGACTGGATCTATTGCATCATAATAGAATGTGCATTGGGAGAGGCATTAGACAAGGATGTTCTATTTCACCTTGTTTATTTTTCAGAATTTCACAGGTCACAGAATTTCTTAACCTCTATACAGTGCACTGTTCGAATATCAAAGCGATTCAAATAGCAAACCATACTATTTTAATCAGTCAGTATGCAGATGATACCTGTATGATTCAGAAGGATAAATGGCAGGTCCCCATTATCTTAGATGTATTAAAACTGTTCTCAGATGCCTCAGGTCCTTCTGTTAATCAGAGTAAGACTGAGATTTTGGCAGTTCATAATTAAGACCTTTCAGATGAATGTGGAATTAAGGTGAAACAAATGGTTTGATATCTTGGTATTTTAAGTGTCCATCTGAAAGAGTTTAAACTAATCTCACTACGAGTTTACTTAAAACAAATAATGTTTATAATTGGTCTCAGAGGAACCTGACTACCATAGGCATGTATTGCTTTCAAAGGCTGAAGGCATTTCAAGGCTGGTGTATGCTGCACTTTCTCTATATGTCAGTCAGAGAATGTGTTTAGCTGTTGTTAAAATGGGTGTATTTAAGTTTATTTGGAAGAACATGACTGAATATGTGAAAAGATAAATGGTCATAAGAACTCCTCAGAGTCAATGCTCTCAATTTCAGTAGTAGAAATATCTTCTTTCTTTATTATTAATTGGATAAAATGTCTCGGGTTACATGTGTAACCCTTGTTCCCTGAAAAAAGCAGAATGAGATGCTGTGCTGCTAAGCGCTACGGGGAACAACTCTAGCTGTGAACCGAGCTGAAAAAGTGTGTGTAACACGTCAATGAACACTGACTGGAATTTATAGCCTCGGCTGATGTAATCATTAGATGCACCTGTGGCCAGGCTATAAATGAATACGTCACCAGGTGTCGTCAGATACTTCATTTTGAAGAGCAGTCCTGGGACGTCCCAGTGCGGCAAAGCAGCGCAGCATCTCGTTCTGCTTTTTTCAGGGAACAAGGGTTACACATGTAACCCGAGACGTTCCCTTTACAAAAAGCTTCACTTTGATGCTGCACTGCCAAGCGCTACGGGGAACGCAATACCCACGCCGCCGCACTTGGGGCTGTCCGGACCCCTACGGTTGTGCAGTGTACTCACAAAAACGCGAGAGGTCTCAGACATGAGCTTGAGATGTTGACTCAAGGGCATAAGCGCCCGGAGTAGCATAAACATCTAAACCATTCAATTTTGATGAATGTGTGCGGAGAGGACAACCTGCCGCATCACAAACTTGTTTAGGCATGGGCTGAGATGTCGACTCAAGGACATAAGAGTCTGGAGTAGCAAAGCATCTAGCCCATAAAGTTCAATGAATGTGTGCGAAGAGAACCCTATCGCAACACAAACTAGTCATAGAAACTGATGAATGTGTGCAGAGAGGACAACCTGCCGCATCACAAACTTGCTGCAGAGGGAGACCTCTAGCCAATGTTTTAGAGGAGGAGAGCCCTCTGGTAGAGTGTGCCCTAAAACCTACTGGCGAAGCTTGACCGCGTGCCTCGTAGGCCCGGGCAATAATGAGGATGCCTCTTTGAGGGCACCCCGCCCACCAAGCCGTGGCAAACCGCAGTGGCCACATAGAACCTGGCAGTGGCGAGGCAAGTGCCCGCTGACAGTTCTTTCTACAGAAAATCCAGAACTGAAGCAAACTGGCAGTTAGCTGGTTCTGTAATAAGAACTTTAGTAGATGGAAACGCATGCAGGTGCATTTGTGCTATGAATGCGTTACTACGATCAGCCCCTCCATGGGGTTGCTGGGCGACTCGGGGAGAAGTAGAGGAGACATTGCGCTATCAACAGAGGCGAAGAGGTCCTCTTCTGCCCTGTAAAATCTACCCAGATCAGTTCCAAGTGGAGGGAGCCCTAGCACTTGAAATGGTCTCGATAACCTCAAGAGAAAACCCTGTGAACCTCATTCGGTACCCTTTACCCTGTTCGGCCAGCGCAGTGCCATTAATAGGAGGCAAGACCCTTGCTGGTGAACATTGCCAAGACTCCCGGGAGCAGAGAAACCGGGGAAAGAAACGCATACAGACGCATTCTGGGTCATGTATGTGTCTTAACGTCCAGACCCAAGGGGGCTGGGTGATTTCAGGGAGAAGTAGAGGAGACATTGCGCTATTCATAGAGGCGAAGAGGTCCTCTTCTGCCCCAAGATCTCACCCAAACTTGTTCCAAGTGGAAAATGCCCGGCATTTAAAAAGGTCTCGATAACCTCAGGAGAGAGCCCTGTGTCCCTCAGTTGGTACCCTTAGGGGCCAAACATGAAATATTCCACAATTTGGGGCAGGGATGAAATATTGCCCTGTGCCTGAGATAGAAGATCCTCCCTGTTCGGAATCGCCCAAGGCGAGCTGTCGGGGGAAGAGATTAGCTCCGAGAACCAAGCCCTGTTCGGCCAGCGCGGTGCTATCAGTGAGAGGCAAAAACCCTTGCTGGCGAACTCTGGGCAACTACTACCTTAGGGTGGAGTTCTTAACTCCCTCGTTGGTATTTTCTGTCTGGACCGTAAATCTGCTCCCATATACGGGCATCCAGGGATATAACTGACCTGAGTGACAGGAGCTTGCCCTGGGCCCTAAGGAGAACCCAACGTGTCAGAAATACAGCTGACAAGAACGTGGGTCTCCTTGATGATTTATGTAAGAGGCTACCGCTGTATTGTCCACCCGCACCAAGACATGGCAGCCTCAGGAGGAGGTATTTCAGGGCCAGAAATACAGCCATCAACCCGAGACAGTGATTGTGACAACCGAGCTGACGACCCTCCTATCCCCTTAAGCTGGATGACCACTTAAGGCCGCTACCCCGCCCATCAGGCAGGCGTCTGTCGTTAGCAGCCTACGACAACAAGACGCACCTAGAGTGGGACCCAAGGCAGAAAACCGGGGTCTGAACCACATAGAAAGGGAACGAAGCCTGACTCGCATAACCCTATTTAGCCTAGGGCTTTTTGGCCCTTGGAAGAAATCCCCTGGCTTTTGGCCACAACAAAAACGGTCTCATGAGCAGAAGGTCCAGAGGGATCACCGTGGACGCGTTCGCCCTGAGACCTGGAAATCGTTGATACTGATAACAGTGCAACCTTGACCTAGCCTGACTTTGCTCAGTGTGATCTGAATGGACTCAATACTAGCGGGAGACAGTTGTGCCCGCATTGTGATTGAACTCCATACGATGCCCCGATAGACAGTGTTCTGAGTGGGAGAGAGGACGCTTTTCTTGGCGTTGAGCCTCAACCCCAGAGAAACAGATGAACTAAGACGATGTCCCTGTGCTGAACTGCCAGTTCCTGGAACTTCGCTAGGATCAGCCAGTCATCTACATAATTCAGAATGCAGATGCCCCGAAGTCGCAAGGAGCCAGCGCTACATCATGCATTGTGAATGTGCGGGTAAAAAGGGCTAGGCTGAGTGAAAGAACCTGACCCTGGAAGAATTCGACCCCAGAAGTGAACCTCAGGAACTTTCCATGTTGTGGCAGAACTTCTAAAATGAAGTATAGAAGTGCATCATAAGATCGATGGCGACCAGCCAAACGAGTTGTAGGGCTTGAGACAAGACCGTCTTGACAGGCATCATCTTGGACTTGAACACCCACGGGTAGTTCAAGCTTTAAGATCTAAGCCAGACGCCACCCCTCACCCTCCATGGGAAACGGGAAGTATTTAGTGTAATAACCTAACTCTCTCTCTGGAAGGGGAACACATACCATGGCCCCTTTAACCAGGAGATTGAGTTTTTTTGTTTTTACAAAAAAAGAAATCCGGTTTACAGTAGTGAGAACACACCGTTGAAACACGGAAAAGCGGCGAGTGAATTAAATCCTGACGCCCTTATAAGACCCACAGAAAAGAATATAGCCGGCAGAAGTTTCCACGCTGCCAGGATCTCTGAGATGGGTATTATATTTTAACACTTCCTGTTGAGGGGTTGTCGGGTGTTTCGCGTCTTGAATAAAATGCAGGAACAGCGAAAACACCCAATTTTGACGGAAGCCTCTGCAACCCGAAACACCAAGAGGTGGCGGGAATGGAGGGGCTTCGAGGGGATACCGGGAGGGGTGAAGTGAAGCGCGCGCCCCGTCCCGAGGGGAGCTACCCCTTAATCTAGGCGCAAGACTGTCAGGGTTTTCTCTTGGGTCTTGCTTCTGGGGCTGGCGAGGGCGGCGAGACTGTCCCCAATCCCTGGGAGGAGGAGCACGACTCGCCACGCTTTGCTTTTGAGCCTCCCTTCAGTCAGGACCGAGGCAGGTCTGAGGCTTGCTCGTCAAGCGCAGAACCCACACTCAGGTCGTCCAGGAGGTCAGCCTGGTATGCCTGTAAAACAGCATAGTGTGCAGAGCAGCACCAGCCTGACCTGCTGCTTGATAAGCCCTTCCCACTAAAGTGGAGGTTGTCCTACAAGGCTTTGAGGGGAGAGAGGGCTTCTTAAGTGACGATGCCGATCCCGGCGAGAGATAGCCCGCAAGCGTCTCTTCGACCGGCGGCATCACTGAATACCCCCGTGCCTCAGCACACACGATAGTCGAATATAATGACGTTGAGGGTATGTGAACACGGGAAGAAAATGTATATATTTTTTATTTATTTATTTTTTTAGGGGTTCTCCATCTCTTCATGGAGGTTATCAAAGAAGGGAAGGGACCCATGAGGCGTTCCCTTTCTTCGACTGGAAGATAAAATCTATCCCCTAATTTGGAGCGTTTGGGGTCTCTTTTTCGCGTGGCCAGTCCAATCTGGCAACCGCACGAGTAACAACATCGAGCAATTCCTCCGTAGATTTTCTATCACGGACGGAAAGCTCGGAGGCGGGAAGAGAATCGCGATCCACCTCATGATCCGAAGAAGCGTCGGAACGCGCTTCGAGATCATGTGAAGGACCAGCTGGGTTTGGGGAGAAAGTGAGAGAAAGGTAACAACCCGTCTCTTGCTCCTCAGCCAAATCCATGCAAGAGCCCCACGAACAATCTTTTTTTATTTTTTTTTTTTTTCGTGAGTGCTGACTCCCGGAAGCAAGCGAGGCGAGCACGACGCACTCTGCCTGTTAAAGCAAAATCGCAGTGCTCGCACCCGCCCTGCTGCAACGCGAGAGCAGCGTGCTCTTACCCCCCAAACAAACAGCAAAAACTGATGTGTGTTGTCTTCAGCTATAGAGCGAGAAGAGGGGAACATGCACCGTTTGCGGCTTTCAGTCATTCTCTCTTTTTTTTCCTTTCTTTTTTAGAAATATATATATATATAATATTTTCTAAACAGAAGAGAAAAGAGAACAACATTCACTGCACACTGCCTAACTGACTCTAACTTCTAACAGAGGAAAGAAAGTTTTGACAGGGTTTGTGAAACAGAATTGCTCTGAAAAAAGAGTTTCTGACGACACCTTGTGACGTATCCATTTATAGCCTGGCCACAGGTGCATCTAATGATTACATCAGCCGAGGCTATAAATTCCAGTCAATGTTCATTGACGTGTTACACACACTATTTCAGCTCGGTTCACAGCTAGAGTTGTTCCCCGTAGCGCTTAGCAGCGCAGCATCAAAGCGAAGCTTTTTGTAAAGGGAACACTGCATGGCTCAGGAGAATTCTCTGTGGTTTTATACCCCCAATTTATTTTTATTTTTTTAAAGTGTGGTTAGTATGTTAGCTTTCATGTTAGCTTTCATGTGATTTCAAATGTAGCAAACTTCCCATTAAGCTAGCTAATTTTCATAAGCAAGCAATGGACGCATGGAAAATAGCTTTCAAACACAATTTTTCCCCAACACTCAACATGTGTTATCTAAGAACAAGACTAATTTGAAAAAAGACTGGTTTAAAAAGGGAATTCATTTTGTTTCAGATTTGATAAATTGTAGCTTTATACTTTATTTATACTTTATTTATTTTTCAGGGAAAACGAAATAATAGAAATACATTTTTGTCTTTGTTTAGAGAATACCATTTGGTTGTGAAAAGCATTTCTTCTAAATTGCTTCATCTTGTGAAAGCACATTTTAGGAAAAACTCTGTTGTTGGGCATGGTTCCAAAACTTTGTATTGATGGTATTAACATCTTAGATAAGAAATTAAGTAATTTTTTTGAAGTGCAAACAAAAATGTCCTATGCTTTCCACATGGTTTGTCTGAGATTAATACATTTTTACTGCCCAATAAAGGTAAATGAAATTCATTTTAAAGTGTTGCCTAGATATTATCCTTGCTATGCTTTTCTTAACAAGTTTAAGGTAGACATCTCACCACAACATTTTATTTTTGTAATCTTGAACTTGAAACTTTTATATATTTATATTGCACCTGTTTACTCGAAAACTTCTGGACCCAGGCATCTATGACAATGCTTGATGCATTTAATAAAATAATTGCAATGGATGACACCATGATCCTGTTAGTAATTGATTACACTCTAAAATGAACAACTCTTCTTGGGAAATTGACTTTGTATAAAGCTGAGATAATGTCTAGTAAGCCCTGTTTTAAGTTATTTTGTGTAGATTTAAAAATGCTTTTCAAACTAGACTCGCTGAATTCATTGACCAGAAATAAGAAATCAGCTAAAACTTCTATTGAAAAAAGTAATTTGTTTAATTTTTTTGCACTGTATGACAAAGAAAATATGTAAATTGCTCAAGAAAAAAGATTCTGTCGCTATTATTTGTCTGCAAAATATAAAGATTTGTTTCGTATTACACATTTATGTCTGTATGTTTCTTGCAAAAAAATGAATAGAATAAAAAATAATAAATAATAGAAAGCACATACGCGAGATCTTGTCTAGAAGGTATCCCTTTCACGTCACGAACCCAGTCATTGCTCTCCGGAACGTTTAGATGCGTTTCATTTGTTCCCCTACGGAGTTGTTTGTATTTCCGGTTAAACATTACCCTTGGGTTCAGGAGGTTCGATGAAAAGTTAACTGACTGGATTGTCCCAACTTTGGAAGAGCTTTTTATCTGTAAACATGGGGCTTCTGCCTGATGAATCGAAAGTTCTGCCACCACCAGAAATTATAAACAGAAATTCAGTGTGGCTCGGGCTCTGCGGCTGGGCTACGGCGATGCTGCACAACAGCTTAAACCGCAGGCCTGCATTCAAAGCAGGTGAGAGCTTCACTAGACCAGTATTCTTTCAAAAGTAAATAACATTTGTAACATTAACACATAATGATAAACTAATGTTTCCTTGACTGATTTGCCTTGCAGCCCTTACAACGTGGGTCTTATAATTTATAGTGAATAACATGGTTCCTTGATAAACTATGTTACTGAGTGAGTAACATATATAGGTACCATGGTATTTACATGGTACTTAAAAGTAGGGCTACTCGATGAAAAATGGCAAAAATCATAATTGCGATCATTTAACACAACTCATTGATTTTGAAAACATGCATTTATTGAACTTAAAAAAAAAAAAAAAAAAGTGTCTTTTTAACAGTGGATTTCCTTGAACTTGAAATGTAAACTGCACTTGGTAGGGAAGCAGGCTATTGTCATATGATAATTATATTATGTTACTTATGGTAGTCAAATGAAGGAAAGCCTCCATAGCCATCAATAGCACTGATCTATATATATAACTGGATTGCTCATAGAACAACAGATATGTTTTGCACCGCAACAGATCTCTGTTCTTTTAAGATTGGTATGGGAGAAATATATGGTCCATAGCCGACTTAATGGATACCGATGGACATTGTTAAAATTATGAAAAATGTTGCATCAAATATCATTTCAAACCCTTAAAATCAGACTTTACTAAATTACATAGACAAATTCTTGGGGTAGTGCTCTTTCTAACAAGAAATATTTTGGCATATCATCCAATACAACCACAATTGGCCCCACTATCAATTCAAGGGATCTTTGTTCTGGATAGAAAATGCACTAATCACTTTATTAGAAATTGTTTTACTGAATATCTTTACCCTGAAAAGGCAAAATAAAAATAACATCCTACAAAAATTTGATAAAGATTCAATTACTAAACTAAGAACAACGTATCTAACTGATACACTGATTTGCCCCCCCCCCCCCCAAAAGTGAAAGAAACACACTTCAAAAGTAATGAACAACATTTACCCCTCTAAAGAATTACTTAGACTTCGCTTTGGTATAGGTGATAACACGTACATTCTGTGAAAATGATGTCGCAACTGCGGACCATGTATTTTTCTCATTTGATGTGATACAGACATTTTGGTGTGATATATATAAATGGGTTAAGCAACAGACGTGTTCATTCCCAACCTCTATCTCCAGAGACGACATAACATTTTGATTGATATTGCAAAGCAAGGGTGATGAGCTCTGTAGTAATACAATTGTATGTCTAGCTAAATTTTTCATTCACAAATGTAGAATTGTGAAATCATCTCCCAAATTTGTCAATTTTTTAAATGAATTTAAAATGTTTATAAAATCCTAGAGTATATTTATAAAATATAAAGTCCTAAAGCACAAAAAAAAATATATGATACCCTAAAACACTTCCCAACTGAGGTAAATATGTGAACAAAGACTGAATTCTTCCCTTAATGTTATAATTTCCTAGCGTTTATTTATTTGAATGTTTCTTTCTTTTTATAAATCATCCTTATTTTTGTTACTAAGACTACATATATTTCCTATGTTTGAATTAATAGCTGCTCCCCCTGGCTATATTGGTGGCTGTATCTTGTGCTTATTGGATCAATGCAGGTAAACGTCATATTATGCGACCACGCATCACTTTACGTAGAGTTTACGACTTACTAGTTAAAACTTGCCTTAAGAACAGGTGGTGCAACCAAATTAAGCACCGTCTTAGTTACAAACTAACTAGTAGTTACTAAGCCCTTAGTGTGAACTTTATACCCCAACTTACGTAAGACCTTACGCACCGCTATTTACTCAACCTCATGTCCTTCCAAACCTGTATGACTTTTTCTGTGGAACACAAAAGATGACATTTCAAAGAATGTTTTTGTCCATATAATGAAAGTTGATGGTGACCAAAACAAGCTATTTTGCTCAAAATTTACTTTCCTTATATGGAATACAAAATACATTTTTGGGGTTCTGCAAAAGAAAGTCACATGGATTTGGAAGGACATGAGGCTGAGTGTATGATGACAGAATTAGCATTTTTGGGTCAGCTTTTCTATTAATATTAAAAGTTATAACTATCTGAAACGCAGTGCTATTAAGACTTGTAAAAAGTTCCACTGCATGTTTGCAAAAGTATCTTCATTGCAAATAAAAACGGATAGTATAATATTTTTTACTCTGCTAATGTTGTCTATTCTTTTACCTGTTAAAAAAAAACAGCTCTTCAGTGAAGCCAGGCTGACAACTGCCTCCTCATACAGCTTTTCCTCCTGTTTCAAACCAATTTAGTGGGATGATTATTGAAATCCAAACTGCAAACTTACCTTGTTTAACTTCTACAATATCCATGTTCTCATTGTCAGGGCTGGACTGGGAAGAGAAATTGGCCTGGGATTTTACATAGCAACTGGCACAAAATTTGCTGGGGGGAAGTGTTCGCTAACGCTGCGGCTCATTTTAGCTTATCGTGGCCGACACAGCGGCCCGCTCGGTTCTCCTGATGGCCATTCCAACCTGATCAGCCCCAATGTGCGTCGGTCCACCGGGAAAATGCCTGGATGCCAGATTACCAGTCCAGCCCTGCTCCTCGTCAATTCCAATTGATCACTTTAGAAATTATGCCCGTGAGCTGGGCCGTATTCAGGCCTGCACTGCAAAAATACAAATTACACACAGAGAATTAATGCAAGCCCACATTATATTCATCATATGTAACCGGTGTTCAACTGACAAGACTGTTGTCTTACTCATGTTAGCACACAACAATTGAAAAGCTGGGACCAAGAGATAGAATTACAAGTGCAGGAGAAATTATTCTCTGTGTGTCTCTCTCTCCCTGGTGAAGAGAGTTGTGCCTCTTATAGTCTCCATTCCTGGGCTGAGCCAATCATGGGTGATGAGCAACAAGTGGGCCTCATTATCCTGCTTAAATGGAGAGCGAAAGGGACAAGGAAATACATAGGGAGACACAACACACAATAAACCACATTAAACATATCACTAACACAATTATATAATATACGTCCCTCTGGACGTAACACGCTACATCAGATGTCATGAAAAAAATGGTTTGGAAACACTTTGTCAATAAAATTGGCATTAACGCAAAAATGTAGTTAGCCTGTGTTAATCATGACGGCATATAGAGCCGATCTGCAAAGTGACACTAACAGGAGTGCCAACACAAATTTCTACTTTTGAAAAAATGCATGAATGTAATGTATTAAATGCATTACAATACAAATGCATGTATTAAATAAAATAAAGTACCAAACGAAAAAAGCATTAAATGAAAAAAAAATATTACCAAATGAAAAAAGCATTACATTTAAAAAATGTTTTTTTTTTTTTTTAAGACCTATATATGCCTTTTCTCAAAATTAAATTAGCCTTACCCTGTTCTGTAAATGAATAAAGTCGGCTGAATGACGTTCTCGGAATTTTCTGCACAAGACTATAATCTTATCAGAACTATTTTTTCCAATGCTTAGTTCACTATCAGAAAACGAGCTTTTGAAAATTTTTAAACGTTTAAATATTTTAATCTAACCCTCTTTACCTCAGATTGCATTTACGGCTTCTTCAGAAACTATAAATTAGCATTTTGAAGCTAAAATACATTTTAGATGATCATCAAGTTCAGTTGGTCATTAAAAGTTGCTGGAGAAATATGCTGGACATGCTTTTGATTAGATGATTGTTCAAAATATTGAATATCAGGAATGTATCATATGTAAAGCCTGATATTACACCGCATAATGTTTTTTTCTTTAATAGCTGTGCACACCGCATATACACATCGATTGATGGTCCTTATACTGAGACAGAAGATTTCTGCCCCTACTTGGTGCAGGTTGCCAGCTTGAACAAGGCCATGACGATCCGCTTTCAGGTCGGAACCGGTGCCAACCTGCGATAGCTGCGACATCTTGACCAATATTACAGTCTTATCAGAAGGGCAACTGTTCCCTTTTGATTGCAATTCCTCCTCTTCTGATTTCTTTTATTTGCGAAATTAAAATGATAGTAAACTGGCTAATTTTAATGAATCAATACTCTCCCCATTTTACCAAAACTTCAGAGGAAAAAAATTAGGGACATCAGGGAGGCGAATTGGCAATAAACACATTTCTGAATGGAAACGGCTTCAGAGCAGATTTGTTTTTTTAAGGCATGACATCATCATGCACACCCATTTTATCGATAAAAGGCCATTTGAATGGAAACAGGCAGAAGGCAGCAAATCTTACCATTAGTTTCCAACCACCTTTTGCGCTATTTTGTTATCGACAAAGTGAAAATGCGGAATTTATTTTTTTCACAAATAATCAGAAGAGGAGGAATTGCAATCAAAAAGGAACAGTTTCCCTTCTGATGGGCATCTAATCCTTCATCTAATCAAAAGCATTGCCATCACAACTGACAAGACTGGTAGTGTACCATGGTAGTCACAAAGCCTTTATGGCATGACATGGAAATGTAGTTTTTCTGACTTGTAACGATGGCAGGGGATGTTAGAAGAGAATGTTGGAGGTTGGGGTCAGCCTTAACCCTCTGGGTCGACGGACACGCCTGCACGTCCTGCTGGATTTTTTCGTCATTACAGCGGAAACAACATAAAATTCTCTGTCATTTTGGGGCATACAGATGTATCAGTGTAATCATTAGAAACTATAAAGGGTCTACTTTTATTTGTGTACACTCACGATAACAAAAAAATCTTGTGCTTTTGTAAAATAAAGAAAAAAAAATAGGGTGAGCTGTCAGCGGTGTCTGGGTTCATGAGCATATATCTGAAACATTTCACAAAAATGAACTGAAACTCTGCAAATACTTATCACAAAAACATGAAACATATGTCTAAAGAAAGCTTAAACTGTCTACTTTTAAATAAAACAATTCAAACAAATATTTAAAACAAATATTCTCCTGCAATGTAATTGGTATGAAACAAAGCGATGTACAATTTCTCCTGGCTCAACTAATTATCCCTAATGTGATCACACCCAAGGGCAGACAGCGCTATTCATACGGTAATGTGCTGAGGCGATCAATGCAAATGGTGAACGCCCCCTACTGTGTCTTAAAAACAAAGTTCATTCACTTTTCTGCACATTTGGAAGATCGCACGATACATAAGTGAGAAAACTCCTGGATAGTGACGAAGAGTTAAAATTTTCCTCAGAAGAAGGGTGGGACTCCGATGAACATTCGTATTTTGAAGAGAGACTTGATCCAGCCAAGGATACAATTTCGGATGAGTAAGTCATTTAGTTTTCATTAGTTGACATGCTATTTTATATAAACATGTACATATTTTACTAGTGGGACTTGTCAGCCAGGAATCAGAGTAATGAAATTTGAAATATGTCCTAATAGGCAAGTTTTAGTTACATTTTAAATGCTGTTTCCGCTAAAGCAAGCATTTAAATTGTATGCTGTATGATATAAATATGATATAAAAATATGAATGTTTAGATTTTACCTAGAGTTTATGCTGCCTCTTTATCATCAACAAAGCTTGTGCTTGCAAATATGTGTTCAGGTTAAATGAGTAAAATGCACTTTAAATATGCCCATATTAGAAAATCAGCATATTCTAATGATTTCTGAAGGATTATGTAACACTGAAGACTGCAGAATGATGCTGAAAATTCAGCTTTGATCACAAATTGCATTTTACAATATATTCAAATAGAAAACTGTTCTTTTAAATTGTAAAAATAGTTCACAATATCACTGTTTTTACTGTGTTTTGCTGTCTTGGTGAGCAGAAGAGACTTCTTTTAAATGTTAGTGTAGGTCTAAAATTAATTATAGTCTTTATGTAAAGAAAATATATAGTCAGATTAATTATTTTGATTTTGATCATTGTCTCCTTACATTCATTCTCTTTCTGTCACATTCCTCATTGATGGGCCCAGGGGAGGGGTCTTTGTATCCTCAGGTGTGAATTACAATCAATATTCATGATAGTGCACGCCTCCTCGCATATGACCGTCTAACACTAAAAGTGTATTAAAAAAGTTAAATTGCTATATTTTTTGTATGAATGAGTGATCAGGATGGTTTTCACATCATTTTGTAGCATAAACTCTAGGCTATAAGATCCTGTTCTCAAAAGGCTTGTGGACAAATGTTTAGTATGTGTTATATGGCCTTAAAATTTGTTTTTTCAAAAACCATGCATGAACGTTATTTTCTCAAAAATAAAAACATGTACCCACATGTTGCTCACATATTATTGTAGCCCAGTTTGTGCTGAATACAGTGTTATCAGACTTTAGCCATGAATGTGTTTTTAAGCAACTGAAAAAAGCACAAATTATCAAGGCATGTCAAAACTTCTCCTGGGCCCAAAAAACCCTCAGACCCCAGAGGGTTAACAAACTGTTATGATGATGAAAAAGGAGCCCTGAAGCCAGTTGATATGTTTTAAAATCCCAAATTATGACAATTGGATTATAATGATAAACATTTTACCATTCTGTGGTGGTGGGCTCCAGAAAATAAATTAAAGCAATCTCATTTCTAATAATTACGGAGAACACTTTCTTTGAGCACAGGGTGTCTACAGGTCCTTAGACATGTTCTTTTATGCTTTTTCAAATTGAGATGGTGCTAAGTGAATCTTATTACTTACCTTTCTGAAGTCTTGAGTTATAATTATTATGTATTCCTTGTGTGCATTTTTGTACATTAAACCATAACTTCATGTTATTTTCCTCACAGGGCAGTCAGACACTTGTCCATAAACTGTACGACAAATAGCTGCAAGTTTTTAAATAAATTCTTGCCTGCTTTGTTCAGTCTGAACCCAATACCCAAAGCTCTGGCTACGCTGGACTTTGATGGTAAACTGCTACCTGTGAAAGAGATGATTGTGGGATGCTAATCGATTCAGAGTGGCACATCCACAACACCCTGTGAGTAAATAGAATGATTAATTTGGAGCCTCTGCTGGGTTTGTATGATTATATGTACAGTAGTGTGTGTGTGCTTATTGTTGATGATCACTGTTTCAGCTGCTGAAGCCATTCCTTCAAGTCTCCAGGTTCAACAAGAATACATGTGCCAAATACCTGTGTAGCATTTATTAAATATATACTATATAGGTTATTCTATCTAGACTAGGTTTCAGAAGATTTAGATAAGTAGGAGGTAGTGGACTGAAACAATAACAGTAACGACACAATTATTAAGGTAAAGAATGAAAATATTTATATGTGTAGGCATGAATAGTATAACAGCATAAATGTAAAACCCTAGGGTGCACCCTCTAAGAAGCCTAAGATTTCTATACAATGTATACATCCATCCATCCATCGTCAACCGCTTATCCTGTGTACAGGGTCGCGGGGGGCTGGAGCCTATCCCAGCTAACATTGGGCGAAAGGCGGGGGACACCCTGGACAGGTCGCCAGTCCATCGCAGGGCCACACATAGACATACACTCACACTACAATGTATACAATGAAAATAAAATACAATATTAAAAAGTGCTTCTTTACAAAGATCATGCTCTTTAGTCCATGAATGTAAAATAAAATAAAATAAAATACCATCCTCTAAGATTCTGTAGTTCTAGTTGGGTGGCTCGCCATCAAACTCCAAATCTTTCCAAAGAATAAAAAAAAACCTGACCAAGTTTCAAGTCGGATAAAACACCCTCAAATCCCTCAATGCTCTCTGGCAGCGGTGCAGTTCTCAACGTACTCTTCAAAGTGTTTAGATAACATATGCAATTATATTTAAATGCTTTTTATGTTAATGTATCTGTTTTACTCCTCGCATAGGCCGCTAACAGGCTGACTGTGTGCTGTCTGCATGGCAGAGAACATTCTGCTGTCACCTATCAATCAAGGTGGGATCAACTCTTGAACTAATGTTTTAATTGGTTCATAATAACTATATGCATTTATAATAGATTAAGTTTTCATATTTTATTATATAATAATAATATAATATATTTATTTCCATACATTTTCTAGTGGGCTACACCTGCAAAAAACTGCCTTTGCGCAGAGCAAGACCCTGCAGTGTTTGTGCAAATATGTCTGCCATGGATTGTGAAAGGGCACTCTCAGACTGGGTTTGAACTAAAGAAGCTCACACAAATGTTAAGTCACATGCTGCCACCCGATGCTGACACTCACCAGGAGATTCTTAAGTATAGTGTGGACCAGACCCTGCTCACTTTCAAAGAGGGAGATGATGTTGTGACATGGTGGGTCTCTGTCTTTGATACAGGAAAATATCCATGACTGTGCCAAGCTGTAAATCTGCCATGTCCATCTTCCATGGTCCGTTGGTGGAATCATCTTTCAATCTGATGAATGACATCATAGAACCCAGAAGCACCAGCATGAACATAGCTACATTTTGTGCCATCCAGACTGTGAAATACACTTTGCTGTCCAGGAAGCAGAGTGTCATAGAGATGTTCAGTTGGGATGATGTTAAGTTTGGGGCTGTTGACAGAAGGCTGCGCAGCTAAATCAATTCGGCAGGAACAAGAGACAAGGCCCAACGAAAAAAGAAGTTGCTCAGAGTCCGAGAGAGGAGGATGGAGCTTGACTGCCAGCCTTCTAGAAGTGCTGCAGAGAAAAGGCTTGAAGAGGAAAGAAAATGTTGCAAGAGGCACATTGCTAAGCAGCGAAAACGGCCACTTGAAAGACTTGTGCAAGCCAAAAGACTGATTATTTTTTTACTTGAAGCAGATGTTGTCTTTTTCCTTTATTTTCTTGTCAGAGTGCACCAGAATGCTTCGTTTACCTGTTAAAATCACAAACATTTTATTATGGGGAGGATGCCCCCAGACCCCCCTACAGTGTTTTCATTCGGAAACATGTCACCTTTTTCACCTCTTGTGAGTTTGCATGTCTGAGGTATGTTTGACATGGTAGAAAAGTCTGGAGTCTCAGAGATGCTATCGATGAAAACAGACAAAGTGTGTGTATGAAAAGCGGGGTATTGTCCTTGATTAGCCGCTAATGATATGCAGGTGCATGTAACAGAACGCAGGGGAGAGTGAGCGCTGACGGCAGTGAGGATGAGAGAGAGAGAGAGAGAGAGAGACTGGTCCAGATAAAAGTTTAGAAAATTTTGCAAAAACAAATGGCTTCTTTTCTACTGATGACTTGTACTGAAATTTGTATGTACTTAAGCATTTCTATTTATATGTGTGTATGGTGTTGTTTTGTGTTTAAGCACTGTGAAGGCTTTTGGGGGTGTGTGTTATAAAGCGTTATGAGTTTATTCCGTATGTATAATTCAGTTTAAGTCTATTCTTGTCTTTGTTGGAATAAATAAAATATGTTAATAACAAAAAAAGCCTATGTAAATAATACAAATAAACAACATGAAAACTGTATAACATGTATCGTACACTAAAACAGCAAGCATGCAACTTGTACAGTTTCATGAGTTGCTGCTGTTTATTTTACAGGTGTTCACCGCCAAGCACTGTTTGCGACCATTGGATGGTTCATTGGCTACCAGCTAACAAAATATGAGAATTACACATATGCCAGGCTGGACAGGGACATGAATGAGTACATCCGGCTGCACCCTGATGAGTTGCAGGAGAAAGGTAAAGACAGATGGAAATCCAGTCTCGGTAACGTTACTTTCTGTAATGATGTTTTCTTCATGTTATCTTAAAATATGATTGTTAGCCCAAATAATAATAAAATGTATGTTAGCCCAATTCTTATGTGTCACTTTGTGTATTGGTTTTTAAATAAGTGGAATGAAGTATGTTTCCTAACTTTGTCCATTTTGATTTTGTAAACCAGAAAGGAAGACATTTGCTGAAATAGTGGAGCCGTTTCATCCGATCCGTTGAATGGATTTAGTCGTCACAAGAAAAATGAAGACTGTATTTCCAAAAGGCTTTACAAAAACTGTTATAAATACTATTATATAGATTTTTTTGAGTTTTGTCCATGTTTCATTAAACTATTTAAAGGAAATCAGATTTCTTCATATTGATCATTTTTACACAAATAATATTTTTTATTGCAACGTATGACAGTGATTACAAACATTGTTTGTTGGTTGGTTTACATTACAAAAGAGTAACAATAACAAATGAAAGCTGCAAGCAGCGATGAACGGGCCCTTGTGCACATTGGGGCTGCTGATTTTTTTTTAGCACTTAAATGATGTTAAGAGTGTATCACAGTGTAAAACATGTAATTTTTCTGTTGCCAGTAGGTGGCGCTATGATTGATTAAATATTGGCATATATAAGTGTTCAGGCCGGTACTCTTTTAAAACATGTTAAGTTTGGAGCAGATTGGACATTTTATGTGTGGGTAATAACAACTTTCTGATTCATGGTGAAACATCAAACTTTGTCAGGCTGCCACGGACACGCCATTCAAAGAAAACTTGCAATTTAGATCTCTAGGAGTTCGTTAAAGTACGAGGCCTGGAAATGGCAAAAACGGAGCAAATATTGAAGAAAAAAAATCACAATGGCTGACTTCCTGTTGGGTTTAGGATATCTAAGAGACTTGTTGTACATGTTGACGTTACATATGCCAATCGATTCTCTTACGTGTAGGAGAACTGTAGTGTGAGTGCTGCTTTGAAATTTTGTAGGTGGCACTATCAAGCCATTTTGCAATTCTAAAACCAGTATCAGATGTACATTTTCCCCACTTTTGAGATGTGTGCAAAGTTTCATGAGTTTTCAAGCATGTTTAGGCCTCAAATATGTGACCCTTTACATATCTAATTTTTTTGGCTGCCCCAGACACGCACTTCAACAAAAACTGAAAAGCTTCGGAATTTAACATCACAAAGGCCATTAGATTGAGACTGACAAAATATAATGTTGATCTGATTAAATCTCTGGGAGGAGTTTGTCAAGTCAAGACCTGGAATTGGCTGTTGGCAGTAGGTGGCGCTATGACAAACTGAATATTGGCATGTAGATGTATTCAGGCAGAGACTATTATCAAATGTGAAGTTTGGAGCAGATTGGACATTGTATGTATGAGTTATAACAATTACCTGTTTCTTGGCAAAACATCAAATTTGTCAGACCGTCACAGCCACGCCGTGCAGTGAAAACTCAAAAGCTTTGCAATTTAGCATCGCCGAGGTCTTTAGATTAGTCTGACCAAATATGATGTTAAATCTCTAGGAGGAGTTTGTTAAAGTACGAGGCCTGGAAATGGCAGAACCTGAGCAAAAATGTAAGAGAAAAATCTAAATGGTTTACTTCCTGAAGAGACTTTTTTGTAGGTGGCATGTTACACATATCATATGTACATTTTTGCCACTTCTGATGCGTGTGCAAAGTTTCATGGGTTTTCGGGTATGTTTAGGCCCTCAAAAATTTCATTTGGGAAAAGAAATAATAATAATAATAAGAAGAAAAAATATAGCAGCAAGCAGTGATGACAGGCCCAAGCACCATGGGTCCATTTCCACATGGTGACTTTAAGAAAACAAAGCATGATGGATACAGCAACAACTCAACATTAATGTAAACTTGGACCCTAATCATACAATGAGAATTGGATATATGCCATCATTCCAGTTTTACTACAACTTTCCATTAGCAATGTTTAAACAATTTAAGCAATTTGGGTAAATGTAAGAGAACTTTTGTTGTCTGTTTTAAGTGCCACACTTCCTGCTGCCAGTTGGTGGCACTATGACCATGACCAACAATAGCCACATCCACCTGATTAGCCCCAAGAAAAAAAACATAACTCAATTTTAATCTAAATCACACAATGTACACATAAGATTCGAGACACTTCCTGTTTGCCTATTTTTACCATTCATTTAGTAAATCGCCATGGGAACACCAATCGATATTTAAAAATCTGTTCACAATTTAGCATCTTTGATGTCTTGACATAATGTTGTCTACATATCACCATGTCACCATTTTTATTAATCCATAAACCAGAATTTAAATTAAATTAACAAATGTAATTCTTTAATATGAGCACAGAAGTCTTTTACCAAAAAGTGTTAGTTTGTGCACCAATCTCTCCTACTGTATTAATAACACTTCAAATTCTAATCACATTTTATTACAAAACTAATGGGGATTTAAAGTAAATATTAGGGATTCTTTGTATAAATGCAGGTTTTTGTGTCTCGTTCTCAGCACGCAGGGTGAAGATGTGCGGTAACAAATAATAAAGTATAGGCGATGTAAAGTATATAAGTTAGATAGGTTTATGTGTAACATGTTTATACAGGGGCGCAACAACCCATTTTAGTGTGTGTATGTGAATCAAAATTTAGCGCCCCATGTATCTGTCGAGCGGGGTAATGGGGGTGTATTGGTGGTGTTGACCTTTAGAAGAATTATTTTTGCGCCCCATGTATCTTTCGAGTGGGGCGGGGGTGCCGGTGTTCTGACAATATCTCCTACCCCCTCAGGATGTGCTACCGGTAGTTCAAGCTGTCATGTTGTCTAACAAAATGTGCTTCTTTCTCAGAATGAGCTACTATTTATATATATATATATATATATATATATATATATATATATATATATATATATATATATAAAAATATAAAAACTTAATAAATGATGTAAAAACAGGGGTAGCATGTCTTGTTAGCTTGAGATACAGTGGTTGCTGGACGTGTAAACATTGAGCTCTGCACAATTTGCTAGTTTTTAATTACTTTTATGACATAAACTGGTGAGATTCGATACACCCTACTACATATCTGTTCTTTGAAGTCAACATGGCAAAGAATTCAAAGTCCTCGGGCTCTGGAGATATTTATGAACACTTATGTGCTCAAGCTGGTGTCTCGGACTGGCCGGTAGACCAGGGACTCGGTTTGGACGGTGCGGCAGGAGAAATCCAGTGGCAACTGGCGAGCATGTCTGTGATGCTGCTGAAAGTTGTTGCTGTATGTAAAGCAGTCAATGGAAAGGAGGAGGCGAGAACCGGCTTTACAATATAAATAATAGTTTTAATGAAAAACTCAAAAAGACACAAACACACACATGACAGACATGTCCGTAAACTATCTCTCTCTCCCGCACAACACTCCGCAGTCAGTCTTTATCCCTCTCGGAGGCTTGATGAGCCTGATAAGGGACTGGGTGTGTATTATCACAACCCGGCCCCGCCCTCCGCCATGCCACACTGTAATATGTCGATCAATTACCAGTGTAATTTAGAGCTCGACATTGGGAGTAATACAAGCACTTTGTCTCCCGGTGCAAATTCGTTTTGACTTTCTTGAGCTTGGGCAAATTTTCCTGTGTTAGTTGATCAAAGTATTTAAAGCTGGGCAACCTGCTCTTTACTGTTTTTGGGAGTAGTTTACACCCCCCTAAAGCATAAGATACTCTGGGAGAGGTTATAACTGCTTTTGGAAAACGTCATGAGGCATCAGTGATTACTCCCTGCTAATTCAGAGTCTGGAGGACGGAGCTTCAGCTTCTCTCAAGAGATTATGGGAGAAAGATCTGAACTTGGTATTGGAGGAGGTAGTGTGGGCTAGGATTCTAAAAAACATCAGGTCTACATCTAGAGATGCAAGGGTTCGCCTTATGCAAGTGTATTGGACCCCCTCTAGATTGCATAGGTTTGGTCTTAAAGACACACCACCTGCTGGCGATGTCAATCAGAAGATGCAGACACAACCAATGTCTTTTGGGGATCTAAACATTTTGGTTGAGGATTCAGAGTTTTATGTGTGAGTTATTGGGCACTGCTTTCAAATTATATTTTGCCCCAGACTCTGTATTTTAGGAGATGGGGTGGTCATTCATTTGGAGAATAAGCACATAAAAACTTGGTCCTAACTAGTATTATGAGTGCCAGACAGATCATTTTTATGGGTTGGAAGTCGGCTGCTGAACCCCCATTTAAGGAGTGGTGTTCGGAGATGACCAGGCTGGCAGCTTTTGAGGAAGGGGCATCCAGAAGTCTGGGGAGTTTAGACATGTTTGTGGAGAAATGGGGCAAATAATGTCTTTATTTTGGAGGGCTCTCAGGGAGGGACAGAGGAGAGAGAGGTGTAGTGGATGTGCGTGATTTATCATATTTGTTTTGTTTTTTGTGTCTATAATTATGTGACCACTGGGGTGTTGTTGGAGAGGGGTTGGGGATTTGGAGTAGTGAGGGTTACATTTTGATTCTGTTTGTTAATGTTTTGCTGTTCTTGTTTAATAGATTAATCTATAAAAAACATGTTAATCACTAAAAAACAAACAAACGTCCAGGGACGTAACAAAGAGCAACCCGATAATCAAGAAGTGAAACAACAGATCAGCTAAAAAAAAGAAATTATATATATATATATATGTGTGTGTATGTATGTATAAACACTACACAATGGGTGCAATTATATTCTATTGGCAGCTCCTCTGCAGTCATGACATCAGGGGTGCAAGTTAAGTGTTCCCACCTTGAACACAAATTGCACTGCACCTATAAAGAGTCAAGTGAATTAAATCAACAATACATCAAATCAAGTTTATCCTGTGAACATGGTGAATCTATGTGTCATTTACCATGGTAAAGCTGTCAGAGATGTCACATTGCATGGGTTTATTTTGTTACAGGCTGTGCAGAGGGCATTAACTTTACCTTGTGGGATAAAGAGATGGTATTTACCAAAAATAATGTATCACTACGATCCACTTTATCAATACATCGTGCTTGGGTATGGAACCTCGAAAATAAAGAAACATCAGCAATGCCTGATGAAGAATATAAGGACTTCTACAGACCATCATACCAGTCTCCAGAAATGACTTCAGGCGATTGTGAATTTCACTGCAAATAAACTTACCGCTATGCTCAATTAATTTGCATGCTATACAATTTCTGGACATTTCCACAGATTTTGGATCCTTCTGGACATTGAGAACTGTTCCTGTGTTTAGGTAATGCTCTGCAAACTAACAAAAAAAAGTTCAGCAAGAACATTTTTATACAGTACATAATGTAAACCAAATCTTTTAGGTCTGGAATCCTCAATTCTGATTGGTAAATGGCAATCTAGTGGTCTGATATCTCCTTGTAACAACCTGAGAAAGACATATCAGACTGGTCACCCGGGTACTGCATGCCATCTTTACTGCTTCTTGGATCTTTGCAGTCTCTACAAGTAAGCTAATAAAATATTTTCAACTCAAATTTATGTTCCATGTGCATTTATTAATTAATTTGGCAAGTAGTAACAGGCTCAAAAATGAAGTTAAATGGTCATTGTCATATTGACAGCAACAAAACACTGACATGAATCAGAGGTGGATTCAAGCAGTTCAACTACGTATTTGTTCTCACATATTTTCAATGCAGATCAATGTTTTTTGAACTTGTATTTGTTTATTTGCAAGTAGTCTTGTAAAACGCTGAATAATTAAGAGTCAGACTATAGAATAAACACAAACAGAACTCCGACATGTTCCTGAGGCAGATATACTTTTAGCTATTCAGTGATTTATTTCTTCTAACATAATTTCAACGCAAATCAATATTTTATGTCCATTGTAGGGTGCATTGTGGTTGTTTAGATAAGTTTAACTATCAGATATAACTAATAATTAATGTTTATTAATTATTAATTAATAATTAAATAAAATAATACAATTTAACTAGTTAAATTCTATCCTCGGGGCACCACTCTTTGACAAGAGAAAAATGATAGTAAGTGACTGATCAAGTCTCATAAAATTCTACCCTTAAGATTGAGTATCTTGATTAATAATCAAAAAGGGAAGAAGCTAGTCAAATTATTGCCATACGAATCGAACAGTAATACTGGAGTTCTTGACTTGGCAGAGGCTGGCTTCAACACAAATATTCAAACAAACAACTAGGAGTACTTCTTATTATAATATAACAAGATATATTATAATCAAACAGCACTGAACACCGCCAATGAATATAACAAAAAACATAACATGGAAATCCTAACTAAGTTGTGGAGCTATATGCTAGTGTATGTATGTGTTTGTGGGCGTGTGTGTCTAGATTCGGTAACAAAGACACAAAATGGCAGACTAAACGCCACGTCTGGAACCAGTTTCAAAATGGAGGATTGGTTTCAACATTGAGAACTAGGTTCAAAATGGCGAACTTAATTCAAAATGGAAACTAGTTTCAAAATGGAGGAATTCGATCGTAAAGGGCGGAGCCAATGATTATTTGAATGTGTAGGAAATACAGATGGCTGGATCAGATCCAGAGCAATGGAGCTAATACCACGTGTGGGTGGTAATGAGCAGACACACAAAGGAGCGAAAAAATGCGTCTCTGCGTTATTTCTCGGGTCCGGTGATGGAGAGAAATTCAGGGAGGTAGTCAACGTTGATAGAAAACGATTGAGAAGGGTAGCTGGTCGCCTTTTCCGTTTTCTAAATAAATTCACTGTTGTCTCGCAGTGAAATTGAAATTAACCGGTTGTAATAAGTATACTACACGACTGGAACAAAGCTAAGTTTACTCTACCGTGGCCAAATGGTGAGGTTAGAAAAATGGGGTCTCTCTTTGTCCAGAAGGAGGGAAATTCCTTTGTGTGTAGATACAGTCTCTTTAGAATTCAGGCTGGAGCAGCTATAGGCAGAGAGAGCTAAATCAAATCAGGCCACTGGTTTTGTTAAGAAGACAACGTCATCGGTCATAGGTCACTTTTGACCAATGACGTTTGAGATTTGGTACATGGGCGGGACTTCGCATCTGGCTGTGAAGCATTCTGGGAAACCAGTTCAATGTCTCACCTTTGATCACAGAACAAATGGCAATGCTGTCTCTTCTGCCATTTTGAGTGGGGCAAGGACCTACACCATGTATTCATTTATTTGATTAGTAGCTGTGTAATAAGCAGGATTATGCACAGGCAGCAGGTGGTCATCACATAATAAACCCTGACAGGCCTGTATGTTATCCCTTACAAAGTGTGGGTGGAGCATCACACAAAAAGAGTTTTGGTTGGTTACCAGTGTCACTGTAGTACTGCTCTATTCGCTGTCAGCCATGTCACTACATTAGTGACAATTATTTGTTTTCTTAAAGGTGTGCCAAGTAATTTTTTCACTACACTGGCCAGTAAAACAACCATGAAATTATTTGGTGCACTCTTAAATTGATCAAAAGTAGTATGTTTGTGAGCATGTGAGCAATGACCTCCAGTTGCTATGTATCTTCCTTTTGTAAGCATCTTCTTTACCTTGTTGATCTACAATCATGATCATCTTCTCTGACAACTTGAGAATCTGAAACACAAACCTTTATGAAACATACATAAACATAACATGTATAGTCGTACAACGTATATTGTCATCTTGAGCCATTAAGAATAGAAAAAAAAATGTCCATCCCTTTGTAAAACAAATGTAATTAAATTCATTTATATTGTGCTTTACAAAATACAACTTGTTCCAAATGAGCTTTACAAAGAGTAGTGCCATGCAAACCCCCTATAGGAAGCCAAAGTCAAAAGTGGTAAGGAAAGAAAAAAAATAAATCTCAAGATGTAGACCGGTTGAAGTTAACAAAAACATTTTAATGTTTTAATGCTGTTAATGCATTTGTTCATTTTGACATTACAGTTTTATTCTGTTCTCTGTGATTTCTGAAAAAACTGATCGGATTTCAACTGATAAGATATAAAGTGCCAATCTCTCACACACCCATACCCCCGACAGACTGTAACATTTGGTGTCCTAGGAGTCAAGAGGAGACGCAGGAGTAGGAACTTTAAATCCTTTAGTTACCATCACTGGACTGGAACAAACACAGGAGTAACATCAAACATAACAATACAATTCAAACGTAACAATCCAAGGACTGACAACCACTAAGCAAAACTAAAGGGGGTATATATATATATACATACATACAGGCTTGGGACTAAACAAGGGAATGACACACAGGTGGGGATAATGGAGTGATTAGGGCAGTGACTTAAATAAGAGTCCTTGAACGTGGAGCAGACAGACTATGACATTTCTGGCATTGGGGGCAGAGCCGTGGAGAGCACTGGCAGAAACAGAAGAGAAGGTGCCCTCTTCCTACTCTTTCTCCTTCGCCCAGCAGAGAGCGTGGTTACATGGACAGTCGAAGCTACAGGCGCTGGCTCTGGGTCGGTCGAGGCTACAGGCTCTGGCTCGCTGACCGTGGCAGGCATGGGCTCTGGCTTGCTGACCGTGGCAGCTACTGCTGACTGCAACAGTGAATCGACCACTGGAAACAGGATAGGATGATAGGATCATAAAATTCTACCCTGCAGATTGAGTATTTTGATTGAGAATCAAAATAATCAAAAGGGGAAGTAGTTAGTCAAGTGGTTGCCATATGAACCCAACAGTAATCTGGTTACAGTTGGCTTCTAACAACAACAATTTAACAATACTGAAGTAATGTAGGAGTTCTTGACGTGGCAGAGGCTGGCTTCAACACACTATTCAAACAAACAACCCAGGAATACTTATTATAATATAACAAGATTTATTATAATCAAACAGTAATGAACACTGCCAATACTAAATGAAAATAAGCCTTATTAGCAAATCCTGTGTGATTTCAGCAGGGTTGTCTGTTGGAATACTGTTGCATTGAGCGGTCAGGAGAAACAATCTGGATTCGGTCCTTGGTCTCATGCTCATCAGCGAAAAGACGCGTCTCTGCGTTGGTTCTCGGGTCCGGTGATCGCGAGAGGTATTCAACGTTGTGGGAAGGGAAGGGGAGAAGGGAAGCTGGTCGTCTTTTCCGTTTTCTAATACATTCACTGTTGTTTAACAGTGAGGATGAAATGAACTGGTTGTACACTACACGACTGGAACAAAGCTAAGTTAATCTTGCTCTACCATGGCCAAATGGTGAGGTTTAGAAAAACGCGGTCTTCTTTGTCCAGAAGGAGGGAAATTCCTTTGTGTAGATGTCTCTTTAGAGTGCAGCGAATCTGTAGGTGTTAACAGTCAAGCTGTATGCAGAGAGAGCGTCTCAAATGTGCGTGCTGGTTTTGTTAAGATGACATCATCGGTCATCGGCCGCTTTTGACCAATGACCTCTGAGATTGAGTCCATGGGCGGGACTTTCGTCCGGTTGCGATGCATTCTGGGAAATGGAGTTCAATGTCTCACCTTTGATCATAGAACAAAGGGCCATGTTGTCTCTACTGCCATTTTCAAGGCCCTACATTAGCAATATGGAGAAACTCACGCACATGATCCTCGACTGGACAATCTCATTGTTTGAGGAGGATTCTCACAGCTGGTATATCCATAGTATTGGTCAGTCCTTCTGTAACGTTTGGTGTCCTAAGAGTCAAGAGGAGATGCAGGAGTAGGAACTTTAAATCCTTTATTTACCATCGCAGGCGTGGAACAAACATAACAATACAAATCAAACGTAACAATCCAAGGACTGACAACCACTAAGCAAAACTAAAGGGTATATATACACTTGGGGCTAAACGAGGGAATGACACACAGGTGGGGATAATGATGGAGTGATTAGGGCAGTGACTTCTGGGAAATGTAGTGAGGGAGAGAAGTTCAAAATAAGAGTCCTTGAACGTGGAGCAGACAGACTATGACCCAGACATACAGTTCCAAGTGGAGCACACATTCATTACTACATAATGGAGAAAGAACCTCTTTAGAGAAAGACCCTGTTTTTTGTGTGTGAGACGCGTAAAGAGCACTATTGCATGAGGCTTTGTTATCAGTGTTACCCACAAAAATTGCCAAATTTAACGATTACAAACATGCTCTTATTTAGTTTTACTAGCAACTTTGTCCATTCAACCGGTGTTGAATGGACACAACCAGACATCATCATCCGTGATGGCCATCTATGAAAGATAAGACATTTAAACCACTTGCTGCATTTTCTGTGTAAATGCAGTAATGGACCCACTACAGCTTCTACTCTTCCAACAGCCTTCTTTGACCAGATGTGCTGAACTATTTAAAATAAAAACACATTTGAAACCTTAAAATAATTAGCCATAATATGAAGTCCTCTCTCTTTCCATTTCTGAGCTAGACTTTCTTCTTTCTTAAAAGGTTGACCTCCCTTCCATTCCACTGTTTAGGACTTATCTTCCAGTGTCACCTGGTCAACTTCCAAGGCTTTCCCTTTCACTGAATGTGACTGATACCTTTCCAATTTACTGTACTTCTCATCCAGTCTCACCTGGTCAACATGAAACTCAAGTTGGCCTTGCACTGCTTGCTGCTGTTCAGCTAATGTTTCTTTTGTGTCCTTCCTTGTATGGTTTTATAAGGTTTACATTGTATGTGGTTTTCAAAATAAGTCCTTCCTGATTGTTTAGTACAGCCGTCTTCCCTATGATAGTGGAAGTGGAGTAGGGCCCAGAAAGGTCTGGCTGGAGTCTACCCCCCTTCCATCCTTTTTTCATGCATTAAAGAGTAAAACCTTGTCACCAACATTGAAAGTGATGTTCTTGTATTTTTTTTTTTTTGCAAGCGTTTTAAATAGGCCTCCTGTTGCTTTGTCTGGGAATTCACTATATTTTCACTTGTCCTTTCTTTAACAAGTTCTATTTGTTCTGCTCTGGTTTCAACAAATGATTCAGAAGTGTGGGGGAGAACAACTAGCTAAAAGGTAAAAATAAATTACAAATAAATACATTAGACCACACAATAATGTAAATTGCTCTCTAAAGTTTTAGTTTCTGGATTATTGCAATACTTTAATAATTGTAATGGGTTCTATACAACATATTTTCATTAGTTTCTCCCCATGGGTAGTATTATTTTTAAATGTTTTTTTGCTGTTGTGCTTCTAAAATGCCTAAGTAAACACTCCCTTCACATGTGAAGCAACAGTGTTCTTGTCACAGTTCCTCCTGACACTCCCAGAACTTACACTCCACAATCACTCTCTCCCGAACACTAATCACCTGCACCTGAAGCTCGTTCCCACATTCATCAACCTCACAGTATTTATGCTCCACTCCCCCTTCACTCTGGTCTCACAACTACAGTCACAGGCTCACTTACCTGCTTCCTCCTGGAGACTCTGTTCCATCCCTAACTCGCCTCTCCAATGAAGTTCAGTTCCAAGCTCTACTGCTCCTTCGTCCAGTTCCGGTTTACTCTCTCCAACGAAGTCCAGTTCCAAGCTCTACTGCTCCTTCGTCCAGTTCCGGTTTCCTCGCTATTCAGAGAACTGCAGTCATCACCCAGGTTTACTCGCTATTCAGCGGACTGCATCCATCACCCCGGTTTCCTCGCTATTCAGCGAACTGCTGTCATCACCCAGGTTTCCTCGCTATTCAGCGAACTGCATCCATCACCCCGGTTTACTTGCTATTCAGCGAACCGCAGTCATCACCCAGGTTTCCTCGCTATTCAGCGAACTGCAGTCATCACCCAGGTTTCCTCGCTATTCAGCGGACTGCATACATCACCCAGGTTTCCTCGCTATTCAGCGAACTGCAGTCATCACCCAGGTTTCCTCGCTATTCAGCGAACTGCAGTCATCACCCAGGTTTCCTCGCTATTCAGCGAACCGCAGTCATCACCCAGGTTTCCTCGCTATTCAGCGAACCGCAGTCATCACCCAGGTTTCCTCGCTATTCAGCGAACTGCAGTCATCACCCAGGTTTCCTCGCTATCCAGCGAACTGCATCCATCACCCTGGTTTACTCGCTATTCAGCGAACTGCATCCATCACCCGAGTTTCCTCGCTATTGAGCGAACTGCATTCTTCACCCAGGTCTCCTCGCTATTCCGCGTACTGCAGTCATCACCCAGGTTTACTCGTTATCCAGTGAACTGCAGTTATCACCCAGGTTAATCCGCTATCCAGCGAACCGCAGTCATCTCACAGGTTTACCCATTCCCCTATATCCCTCAATAAACTACACCTCCGGGTTTAACACTACCATCGAGTCTGAGTATATGTTACAGAAGACCAGACCTGAAATATAATCACGAACCCGGCAGGATCCGATCCCTCTGCACCTCCATTAACCACCAGCACTTCTGCAATTCCTTCTCCTGGTTATTCCGCGACTCCCGTTACCAACCCAGCGCACTACCCTGGAGTGGCGGAGTACTGCAGTGGTTTTCTAATCCAGAGTTTTTCCCTACTCCTGTGTTTGCTACCGAAGAACTGACCCAGTGCTATGGATTTACCAGCTGTGCAAATCCTCCTCCTCAAACAAGGAGATCGTCCAGTCGAGGATTACGTACGTGAGTTTCTCCATCTAGCGAATTTAGTGCACTATGAGGACAACTCTCTGGTATATTTCTTCATAGCTGGTCTGAATAGTGCACTGAAGGAGCAGATGCCTCCTGCGGGTCCTCACTGGACGCTCTGTAGCTTTGTGGAGATGGCACTAGACCTCAGTGGCTCACCTTTTACTGTGGGTGTGGAGGATGAGGACTTGGGGTTTCCTCCCACAGTGGACATTGCCAAGCCTGCCATGGCCCCTGTCTGCAAGCCTTCCACGGCCCCTGTCTGCAAGCCTCCCACGGCCCCTGTCTGCAAGCCTCCCACAGCCCCTGTCGCCAAGCCTCCCACGGCCCCTGTCTGCAAGCCTTCCTGCTTGCCCCTGATCCAGTTCCTACCCTGCGGCCGGCTCCCAGGCCTCCTGAACCTGTCCTTGCCCTATGGCCAGCTCCCAGGCCCCCTGATCCAGTCCCTGTCCTGAGGCCTCCTCCCAGACCCCCTGATCCAGTCCCTGTCCTGTAGCCGCCTCCCAGGCCCCATTAATCCTCCTGGGATCATTCTCCCCCATTTCCTCACCCTCTTCTGTCTTGGGGCGCCAGGAGTCGCCCATTTAAAGAGGGGGGGTAATGTCACAGTTCCTCCTGACACTCCCAGAACTTACACTCCACGATCACGCTCTCCCGAACACTAATCACCTGCACCTGAAGCTCGTTCCCGCATTCATCAACCTCACAGTATTTATGCTCCACTTCCCCGTCACTCTGGGTCTGGTCTCACAACTACAATCACAGGCTCACTTACCTGCTTCCTCCTGGAGACTCTACGTTCCATCCCTAACTCGCCTCTCCAACGAAGTCCAGTTCCAAGCTCTACTGCTCCTTCGTTCAGTTCTGGTTTACTCTCTCCAACGAAGTCCAGTTCCAAGCTCTACTGCTCCTTCGTCCAGTTCCGGTTTCCTCGCTATTCAGCGAACTGCAGTCATCACCCAGGTTTCCTCGCTATTCAGCGAACTGCAGTCATCACCCAGGTTTCCTCGCTATTCAGCGAACTGCAGTCATCACCCAGGTTTACTTGCTATTCAGCGAACCGCAGTCATCACCCAGGTTTACTTGCTATTCAGCGAACCGCAGTCATCACCCAGGTTTTCTCGCTATTCAGCAAACCGCAGTCATCACCCAGGTTTACTTGCTATTCAGTGGACTGCATCCATCACCCAGGTTTCCTCGCTATTCAGTGAACTGCATTCTTCACCAAGGTCTCCTCGCTATTCTGCATACTGCAGTCATCACCCTGGTTTACTCGCTATTCAGTGAACTGCATCCATCACCCAGGTTTCCTCGCTATTCAGCGAACTGCATTCTTCACCCAGGTCTCCTCGCTATTCCGCGTACTGCAGTCATCACCCAGGTTTACTCGCTATCTAGTGAACTGCAGTTATCACCCAGGTTAATCTGCTATCCAGCGAACCGCAGTCATCTCCCAGGTTTACCCATTCCCCTATATCCCTCAGTAAACTACACCTCCGGGTTTAACACTACCATCGAGTCTGTAGCCTCTTACGACTCTGCATCTAGAGCCTCCTACGGCGCCACCTCCCTTGGCTCTGCCTCGCGAGCCTTCCAGGGCTCCGCCTCTAGAGCCTCCTATGGCGCCACATCCCTCGGCTCAGCCTCGCGAGCCTTCCTCGGCTCCGCCTCCCTCAGCTCCGCCTCCTGAGCCTTCTACGACGTCGCCTCCTGAGCAGTCCACGGCTCCGCTACAAGAAACTTCCATGGCTCCGCCTACCTCGGCTCTGCCCTCGGAGTTCCCCATGGCTGTGGTCCTGAGGCCAGCTCCCAGGCCTCCTGAACCTGTCCCTGTCCTGAGGCCAGCTCCCAGGCCACCTGACCCAATCCCCGTCTGGTGCTCCCCATGGACTTCCTGCTTGCCCCCTGTGCCCCCTTGGACTACCTTCTTGACCTCTGTGCCCCCTTGGACTGCCTTCTTGCCCTCTGTGCCCCCTTGGACTGCCTTTCTGCCCCTTGTGCTCCCTTGGACTGTCTGTTTGCCCCTTGTGCACTCTGTGGTCTGCCTGCCCCCCCCCCATTCCTTGGACGATTTTAGTTTTTTTTTTGGGTATTCTTTTTTTTGTTTTTCTTAGGATCGTCTGGAATCCGCTCCTTTGAGGGGGGTTATGTCACGATTCCCTTGTTGTCTGCCCTGTGTTTCACTAGTCTTTGTCACAAACTACACTTCCCATGATTCCCTGCCAGCCCTGTGTCATTGTTCTCACCTGATTGTCGTTTGTCATCATCATGTCTCCTGTGAATTTAAACCCTGCTGTTTCTCCATTGCCCTGTCGATTGTTGATGTTTGTAGATGTCTGGAAGTCTGTGTTTTGCCCTGTTTCACCCTGTTCGTGTTCCCTGGACGTTTTCATGTTTTTGTTTAATTTTTCCCACCGTGGATGTTTCCTTTGTTCCTGTCTGTTTATTTTCACCTTGATCAATAAAGAACCCGCATTTTGAACCCCACTCCTCGTCTGCCTCTCCTCCTACTTACGTTACAAATGCACAAACCTTTGACACTTATTACGTTTTTTGTTGTTGTCCCATTTGTTTACTATTAATCTCATGTTACAATTAATATATTTTAGTCTTTAAACATTGCAAACATCTATTCAGTCCTTTCTAATATTTTACTTTAAAATGTGACATATGGCTTATTGATATTGGCACTAATAACTTTAATTCACATTTTTAATTATGTATTTTTAAGAAAATAGAAGCATTTCTGTAAAGCTGCTTTGAAACAATATGTATTGTGAAAAGCGCAATACAAATAAATGACTTGACTTTGACAGACACATATCCAATTTTTGTCCCACTTGTTTACATTCACTTAAGCCATATAACCATTTGTTATACGGTATTAATATTAATACATTAATACCTCGCAAAAAGATGGAAACTAACCTGTCTTTCGCAAATCAATAACCTAATACAGAATATTCATTTATATAATATGTGCACATAAAGCATGAAAAATTATTCTCGTTATTTCTACACATTCGTTCTTCTAACATGCTGATGTGATTAATCAGGTGTTTTTGGTTAAGGAGACATCAATGTAGTGTTGGGAAACACTGGTCTATGACCATAAACATTCATTTAACATCACCAAATAGACTACTAGCCAATTTCATATATTACACTAGAATAAAAACATGGTTGTTTTTTCATTTATGATGTCTTGTCAGTTACAAAATTCTATAAGTTATTTGTGCTAATAAAGTTAAATTTGAGTAGATTTCAGATATCATTCTAGAGTATTTAAAATAATATATCTATATTTATCTAAATATATATATATTTAGATACCTTTTTCAAACACATGTATGCTTCAGTTATGTAAAGGTGGTGTTTAACCATCAAATTCCTACCGCATATATTTGTATCACAGACCATGCAGAAATTATTATAATTATTGAGAGATTTGTATTTACCATAAAATACTATATATAACTGTATTATTATTCAGCAAGATTTTTCTTACATTTTTCACCCAAACTCAAGATTTTAAAAGCAAGGTAGCTCAAAATTATGGGTGTGTCTTCAGATATGCAATTTCCAAGCAAGAAAGCATATTGCCCAGTGCATGTTGGTAGCATATTCTGAGAGTTAGGTCACATTGTCAGAACACCGGCGGCTTTACGTGCACTTGACTATAATTGTTAGGTGTACCTTGTCTTGTCTCACTGTTGCCCTTTGTTTGTCATTTTTGTCACTTTTGTAGTTCCTTAGTTTGCACTTGTGTCACCCGTGTAGCTCCATAGTTCCCTTGTTAACCTTCGTGTTCTCTGTTCATTGTTTTCACCTGCCCTCGTTAGTTTGCCATTGGTTTCTGTTTATTGCCCTGTTATCTTGTTTGAGTTCTGTTTGTTCATTGGCCCCCGTTTTCCCATGTCCATGTATTTTAACCAGGTTGTTTTCACTCCCTTCTGTCAATCGTTGAATGTTGTTAAGCCTGGTATGTGTTTCCCTGCCCGAGTTCTCAGTGTTGTTTCATTGTGTTTAAGTTTCCTGTTCAGTTTTGTTTCATCGTGTTTAAGTATCCTGTTTTCCCATTGTGGGTTTTTTCCTTTGTGTTTATTTGTTTGTTTGTGGAATAAAGATAAGCTGCATTTAGATCCACTCTCCTCGTCTGCCTTCGCTGCCACCATTCATAACAGAACGATTGACCAACACACATGGATCTAGCAGCCTATTCGGCGAATTACCTGCTCATTTGCCTCAAGCAGGAGGACCGCCTTTTGGAGGACCACGTCCAGGATTTTCTGGAGCTGGCACGCATCTCTGACTTCCCTGACTACGCCCTGGTGACATTCTTCCGGAGTAACTTGAACGAGTCTCTGAGGGAGCAGTTGCCGCCGGCGAGTCGTTGCTGGACGCTCCTTGGTTTCGTGGAGGAGACCCTGCGGGTCAGCGGATCGCCGCTCACTGTGGACGTTCTGAAGGATGACGCTCCTCCCACGAAGATACTCCCCCTGTCTGCCACGATTCTTCTCTCCACGCCCGTCCTGACCTACACGCTGTCAACCTCGACTTTTTGGGGCATCGAGAAGGAAAACTTTGTCCTTGTCTCTAATGACCGACAGGTTGAGCCATAAGTGTCTCTCCGTGCTGACTAAAGCTGACATAGATAGAATAGTCTTCTTGGTCACGCGGAGAGACAGATCCGTGGCTCGACAAAGCTTGGAGAAAGTCTCCTCATCGACCGTGTTGCTCGAACTCAGGTCCTTCAACAGATCAGCCTTGTACGCCTGTCATAACACTGCCATAGTGTGCAGGACAGCACCAGCCTGACCTGCTGCCTGATAAGCCTTCCCCACAAGCATGGAGCTTTGTGCACGGCTTTGTGGGGAGAGTGGGTCTTTTTAATGATGATGCCGAGCCAGGCGAGAGATAACCCTTGAGTGTCTCTTCAACCGGCATTATCACCGAATACCCCTGTGCCTCAGCACCCACGAAAGTCGAATATATCGACGTCGAGGGCATGAAGACATGGGAAGTATAAGGTTTCCTCCATGAACAAGAGAACTCATCATGGAGGTTATCAAAGACAGGAAGGGACTGATGAGGTGTTCCCTTCCCTTGGCCACCAGATCTGTCCTCCAACTTGGAGCGTTTGGGGGTCTCTTGTTCACGTGGCCAGTCTAATTGAAGCCTGGCCACCGCACGAGTAATCACCTCGAGTAATTCCTCCGATGATTTACTATCATGCATCACTTGGAGGTGGGTAACTCGCGGTCAGAGATTCACGGTCCCGCTCATGAACCGAAGAGGTGCCGGAGCGCGCTTCAGGATCACGGGAAGGACCAGCTGGATCTGGGGAGAGAGTGAGCGATAGGGACGGACACGTTTCTCGCTCCTCAGCCAGATCCATACGAGAGCACCACGATGGAAGTGTGGGCGCTGACTCTCGGAAGTAAGCAAGACAAGTGTGAAGCATTTTGACTGAGAACAGGTCGCAATGCTCGCACCCGCCCCGCCCCAACGCAAGAGCAGCATGCTCTTCCCCCAAAAACACAAAACAAAACTGGTGTGTGTCCCTCTCAGCCATAGAGCGTAAACAAGGGAACACACACCGCTTGATTTGTCTTTCAGTCATTCGTTTTAGAGAAAAGAGAAAGGTTTCTGCACACTGCCTAACAAAATCTAACTCTTAACAGAGGAAAGTAGAAAGTTTCTGACAGGCTCAAGAAGCACAACACACACCGAGTGATCAGAAGACAAAAGATCTGACGATGCACCTGTGACGCATCTATTTATAGCCCTGCTACAGGTGCATCCAATGATGTCATCAGCTGAGGCTATAAATTCTAGACAATTTCATTGACGTGTTGCACACATATTCACAGCTGGTCACACCTAAAGTTGTTCCCAAAGCGCTAAATCAGTGCAGCATCAAAGTGTAGCTTTTTGATAGGGAACTAAAGTTCAACTTTTCTTTGATAATTATTGATCTAGGGAGTCCTAGATGTAGTTCACAATAGCAGGTAAAATTAGGTAATATACAATAATTTACATAACATTTATACAGCCATTTTGCTGAAATATGATTGGCTGCTGGTGGCCATGTTTTTTATTTGCCTGAGTCATATTGTAGAATATGTAAGTATTTGGCCCCTTCAAGAAGCATACAAATTTTAAACTTCATTGATAATACTGTTGCTGAGTTTTTTCGAATTATGCAAATTAGCGTGACAATTTTCATGACGGAAAAGATATCGGAGGTATACTATAGCGCCACCATGAGGCTGATTGGGCCAAAACTTTATTACGCTGTAGTACTCTGGGGGACTACCTTCCCTCAAAGTTTCAGCTCTCTATGACTTATGGTTTGGTCTGTATGATTAGTTTTAGGGCAGTATAATAAAAATAATAATAATAATAATAAAAATAAAACAAATCCTTAAAATTACAATTGGGTTTCAGCCCTTCGGGCTTGAACCCTTAATAATATTAAGAAAACTAACAGAAACAATAGGGGTCTTTTGCCCCTTCGGGGCTTCACCCCTAATAATAAGAAAACTAACATAAACAATAGGGGTCTTTATCCCCTTTTGGGGCTTGACCCCTAAATATAGCAGCTAGCAGCAATTAACTGGGTTCAAGCAGTTTGCACACATGTGTAAAAAGGTTTTAGTTCCCTTTCAAAAAGCTACACTTATGATGCTGAGCTGAAAAAGCTCTTTGGGAACAACTTTAGGTGCGACCAGCTGTGAATATGTGTGCAACACGTCAATGAACATTGACCGGAATTTATAGCCTTTGCCAGTGTAATCATTGGATGCACCTGTGGCAGGGCTATAAATAGATGCGTCACAGGTGCTTCGTCAGATTTTTTGTCTTCAGATCGCTCTGTGTGTGTGTGCTTCACGAGCCTGTCAGAAACTTTCTACTTTTCTCTGTTAGGAGTTTAAATTGTTAGGCTGTGCGCAGAAACCTTTCTCTTTTCTTTAAAAAATTAAGAAAAAGAATGACTGATAAACAAAGCAAGCGGTGTGTGTTCTCATGTTTACGCTCTATGGCTGAACCAGACACACACCCAGGGACGTACTGGGACTGAAATTCAGCCCGGGACTTTAAGCTGGAGAGGCCTTTTACGCGAGTGCCCTTGGTGCACGAGCAGAAGGATTTTTTGCAGTTATTTTAATTCTAATAGTGTTTTTATGGTATAAAGAGAATCAGATTACACTGAAGACCTTCAAGAAATTTTAGGATGACACCTGCCTCTTCAGGTTGTATAAGCAAGTCACCACTGCACTGAACACAACCAGGTCAGCAAAACCTAATCTCGAACACATAAGTCACAGTATAGTTAGTATACTGCTAACTACCAGCATGTCATGTGTACAGTCAGTCGGAGTGATAAAATGGTTACAAATACTAACAAATACCCACTCAGATACTCAAAAACCACAATGCAGTCCCATAAAATAGAGATTTGTGTGTGTGTGTGTGTGTGTGTGTGTGTGTGTGTGTCCTCACTTTCAATTCTCCCTGGCTCAGTTTCCCCTGTGCTGGACCCTGCCTCTGCTTACTGATTGTACAGCTGAGAAGAACATGAGAAGAACATCAGTAATAAATATGACTAAGAATAATACATTTTCTAATTCCATCTGTGCTTCAGTCAGGTTATTTATCTAGTATGTGGAACTATTGGCATTTTATCCTATATGTAAATATGTAATATTGTGCTGTATTTTTCTATTTTGTGTGTGTGTGTGTCCTTACTAAAGCTTTGATTGATTGATTGATATGCCTAACATGATTGCCTACCCAGCCTTGCACACTGCCCCTCTACCTGTCTGTTTCCTGGTTTCTGCTGCTCCTCCGCCTCCTCCTCCTCCTCTCTCCTCCTCCTCCTCTCTTCTCCTGCTCCTCCTTTTCTCTCTTCCTACATTGGAATTCTACCAAGCCATGTAATAAATGCCTATATTTAAATGCAAATATAAACAATTTCAGTGTATAATAAATCACTAATATATCCCTAATCGTGCACCTGTCCTGTCCATGCTGCTGGGTTCTTCCTCATCTGCACCTCCGGCTGCCACAGCACTCTTTCCACTACGGAAAAGGCCTGTTAATTTGGCGCATTTAGCTGCCTCTTGTGCCAAATTTTTTTTCTTTTTAATTCTTATTTTTTCGGCCCCACCCATTTCTTTCTCTTCTTTCCTTCTTTTTGCCATTTTTACCGTTCGTATCTGTTGCATTCACACAAACCCGCCAAACATGACCAAAAGTAAACTCCTTTGATCGGCGCCTAGTTTGAGCCAATCGGATGTCAGGAAAAACGAGGATCAGTCCAAGTTGGGAGGGGCCGCTCGTATCCCCCCTCAGATTGAAAGTACTGGTCTGGCCCGGTCTGAATCACACACACACACAGCGTTCCACTGCAGCTGAGAGGCTGTTTAGGCCGGTCGCGTATCATAAAAAAAAACAAAAAACTCTTTGACCACTGGCCGGTCTTCGGCCTGAAATGGACCGGCCGTTCGGGATTGTTCCCGGTATTCCCGATGGCCAATCCGCCCCTGCACACACCAGTTTAGCTTTGTGTGTTTGGGGGAAGAGCATGCTGCTCTTGCGTTGCGGCAGGGCGGGTGCAGGCATTGCGATCTGTTTACAGTCAAAATGCTTTAAACTAGTCTCGCTTACTTCCAAGAGCCAGCGCCCACTCTTTCATCGTGGGGCTTTTACATAGATTTGGCTGAGGAATGAGATATGGGTCCGTCCCTATCGCTCGCTCTCCCCAGATCCAGCTGATCCTTCCCGTAAGCTGATCCTTCTCGGCGCCCCTTCGGTTCATGAGGGGGACTCTGAACCTCTGTACATTCCACTCACAATGATAAAGCAGCTGAGGAATGTGGTTACTTGGGCTGTGGCCAGACTATAGCGAACAAGAGACCCCCCAAATGCTCCAAACTAGAAGACAGATTTCTGTCTGGTTTCCAAAAATTTATAAAAAAAAGAAAAAAGGGAAGGGAATGCTATATCAGTCCCTTCCTTTCTTCTATGACCTCCATAACGAGCGTTCTCATTCATGGAGGAATCCTTATACTTCCCGTGTCTTCGTGCCCTCGACGTCGACATATTCAACTATCGTGGGTGCTGAGGCTCGGGGGTATTCAGTGTTGCCGCCGGTAGAAAAGACACTTGCGGGTTATCTCTCGCCTGGCCTGGCATCATCGCTAAAGAGACCCACTCTCCCCACAAAGCTGTGCAGGACCACCTCCACACTTGTGGGGAAGGCTTATCAGGCAGCAGGTCAGGCTGGTGCTGCCCTGCACTCTATGGCAGTGTTACAGGCGAACTAGGCTAATCTGTTGAAGGACCTGAGTGCGGGCACCACGACGAAGAGGCTTTCTCTGATTTCGTCGAGCCACGGATCTGTCTCTCTGCACGACCAAGCAGACAATCCGTGCCATTGGCCGGTCTATGTCTGCTTTATTCAGCATGGAGAGACACTTATGCCTTAACCTATCGGGCATCAGAGACAAGGACAAAACCTTTCTTCTCGATGCCCCGGTTTCGCCTTCTGGCTTATTTGGGGACGCTATGAATATAGTTATCACCAGGTTCCAGGAGGCAAAATCACGAGGAAGCCTTCGGGCAATTCCTTCCTCGCCACACTCAGGAGGAGGGGTCGTCGGCCACCCAGCCCCACCCCGGTCCTTCTAGATGGGAGGCTCAAAATCAAAGCGTGGCAAATCGTGCTCCCCCTCGTAAAGACTGTGGGCTTGTTTGTCATCCTCAGCAGCCCCCAAAGCAAGACCTCAGGGCAGTTATTTAAAAAAAAAAAAACCCTGACGGTTTTGCACCCAGCTTTGTGGGGGTAGACCCCCCTTGGTACGGGTCACGTAAAACATCCAACTGTACCCTCCCGATACCCCTATGAAACCACTCCATTCCAGCCGCCTCTGGTGTTTCGGGAGTTAGCTGTTTCCAGCTAAATGTTGGGTGTTCCGTTGCTTCCTGACTTAGTCCAGGACACGGGACACTTGACATTGCCTCAACAGGAAGTGTCAGAATCGATACCCATCTCAGAGAACCTGGCAATGTGGAAACTACTGCCAGGTGGTTCTATGTGGGTCCTAAGAACAGTAGAAAAAGGCTACAAATTTAATTTGTTCACCATCCTCTGCATTTCAACGAGTGGTTCCCACTACCATGAAACCGGAGCAAGCATGTTTACTGTGGAAAGAACTGCAAAATCTCTTGGTTAAAGGGGCCATAGAACATGTTCCCCTTCCAGAGAGAGAGTCCAGTTACTACAGCAGATACTTCCTGGTTCCCAAGAAGGATGGTGGTTGCGTCTGATCTTTGACCTTCGAGGCTTGAATCGCTCCGAGGGCGTTCAAGTTCAAGATGCTAACCGTCAAGACGGTCGTTTCTCAAATCCAACATCGCGATTGGTTGGTCACGATCGGTCTCACGGTCTCACCCCGCACATTCACGGAATGCATGGATACAGCACTGGCTCCTTTGCGACTCCGGGTCATCCGCATTCTGAATTACATAGACGACTGGCTGATACTAGCACAGTCACAAGAACTGGCATTACAGCACAGGGATATCATCTTAGCTCATCTGGTTTCCCTGGGGTTGAGGCTAAACTCCAAGAGAAGTGTCCTCTCTCCCACTCAGAAAACTAACTATTTGGAGATTGTATGGAATTCGATCACAGTGCGGGCACAATTGTCTCCCGCTCTAATCGAGTCCATTCAGAACACCCTGAGCAAAGTCAGGCTAGGCCAATGTTGCACTGTTCATCAGTATCAACGAATACTAAGTCTCATGGCAACTGCGTCCTCGGTGATCCCTTTGGGCCTTTTTGCACAGAACATTTCAGTTGTGGCTCAAAGCACACATCCAAGGGCCAATCCCCTAGGCTGATAAGGGTTACGCGCCACGTGCTACGTACCCTTTCTATGTGGTTCAGACCCCGGTTCCTCACTTTGGGTCCCACTCTAGGTGCTTCTTTCCATCGCAGGTTGCTAATGACCGATGCCTCCCTGATGGGCTGGGTAGCAGCCTTAAGTGGTCATCCGGCTCAAGGGGAATGGGAGGGTCGTCAGCTCGATTGTCATATTAACTGTCTCGAGTTGATGGCTGTATTTCTGGCCCTGAAATACTTCCTCCAGAGGCTGCCATGTCTTGGTGCAGGTGGACAACACAGCGGTAGTCTCTTACATAAACCATCAAGGAGGTCTACATTCATGCCAGCTGAACAGCTCAACAGAGAATCTGGCACAGCAGATTCTCCTTTGGGCCCAGGGCAAGCTCCTGTTGATCAGAGCAGCTTACATCCCTGGATGCCTGAATGGGAGCAGATTTACTGTCCAGACAGAAAAAATACGGAAATTCCACCCCGAGGTATTGGAACAAATCTGGTTGAGTTTTTACAAGAGCAGAAGTGGACCTCTTTGCCTCTCAACAAACAGCGCAATGTCCCCTCTACTTCTCTCTGAGTCACCCAGCCCCCCTGGGGCTGGACGCAATGGCGCATACATGGCCCAGAATGTGCCTGTATGCATTTCCCTCTACTAGAGAAAGTTACGCCAATAAATGGGGTGTCTTTGAAAGATGGTGCAGTGCACATAATGCAGATCCAGTTAAACTGATGGATTGCTTCAGTTCTTTACTTTCTGCAGGAAAAATTGTCAGCATGCACATGCCCTGCCACTTTCAGGGTCCATGTGGCTGCCATTTCGGCTTGCCGCGCCTTGATCGACAGGGTGCCGTTGGGGAGACATCCTCTACTCGCACGCTTCATTCATGGAGCTATGCGACTTAGGCCTCCTGCTAGAAGGGTCTGGTTGAGACCCCCTTCGAACCTCTAGAGTCAGCGTCTGATAAACGTCTGACTCTCAAGATGTTTTTTCTTATAGCAATCACCTCTCTAAGAGGAGTTGTGGATCTAAAGGCTCTGTCTGTCTTGCCAGCCTGCTTAGATTTTGCCCCAGGGATGGCTAAAGCAATTTTGCACCCTCATCCTGACTACCTGCCTAAGGTGTCTTTCTCAACCTTACATCCGGTCACTCACAAAGCCTTCTGCTCCCCACCGTTTGCCGGAGCAGGAAAGACTTCACAGACTTTGTCCAGTCTGTGCCCTTCAGACTTATGTCCACCGCACTAGCCAGTGGCATAAGTCAGGGCAACTATTAATTTGCCATGGGGGCCGCAACAGGGGGGCGGCCACCACCAAACAGACTATGTCGCATTGGGTGAGGGACGCTATTGCCCTATTCGCCAGTAGGTTTCAGGGCTCACTCTACCAGAGGGGTCACCTCCTCTAAAGCCTTGGCTAGTCCCTCTGCAGCATGTTTGTGATGCAGCAGGCTGGTCCTCTCCGCACACATTCATAAGACTTTATAGTTTGGATGTTCGTGGCACTCTTATGTCCTTGATTCGACATCTCAAGCTCATGTCTGAGACCTCTCATGCACTTGTGAGCACACTACACAACTGTAGGGGGTCCGGACAGCCACAGTGCGGCGGCGTGGGTATTCTCGTTCCCAAAGCGCTTTTTCAGCACAGCATCATAAGTGTAGCTTTTTGAAAGGGAACGTCTTGGGTTACTTAAGTGTAACCCTTGTTCCCTGATAAAAGCGGAACGAGATGCTGCGCTTCATTGCCGTACTGAGATGCCCCAGGACTGCTCTTCAGACAAAATACCTGAAGATGCACCTGAGACGCATCTATTTATATCCCTGCCACAGGTGCATCCAATGATTACACCAGCAGAGGCTATAAATTCCGGTCAATGTTCACTGAAGTGTTGCAGACATATTCACAGCTGGTTCGCACCTAAATTTGTTCCCAAAGCGCTTTTTCAGCGAAGCATCTCATTCCGCTTTTATCAGGGAACAAGGGTTACACTTAAGTAAACCGAGACGTTTTATTTAGCAAGCATGTAACCACCTAGATCATAGATTGAAAATATATTTTAAAGCAAATACAGGTCATTTACTGTGGAAATATATGGTTTTTAAAGCTTTTTAACAGTTATAGCACCACCTATTGTCCAATCTCCATAAAAGTATTCTTGTATTCTTCTTTAGAATTATATGTTGCATGTGCTCACCTATTTTCTCGAAGTTTTGACTTTTCGTTTATGATTTATAGGCTTTTGAGAATATTTTGCCACTGTCATTTTCTAAACAACCCTGCTATAGCTATCCAAAGGGTAAAGTTCCAAATAGTTTTTGATAACTATTGATGTAGAGAGTCCAGAGAATTGCACTGAATTAGTTTTATCTAAAAACCAAGGACTAGTTCGCAAAAGTATGTTTTTTACATAATCGTGAATATTTAATGAACAAAAGATTTGATTGACAGCAGTGCTACTTGAGGCAAAGTTGTTCAGAATGAGGAGATCTAAGTTATGATATGGATATTGTGTCTATGTGTGAAAGTCAGCATTATTACTGAGGCATAAAACTCGTTAGCTCCACTCGGTGTCTGATTTCTTTCAAATTTCTCACAGATGTCTAGGGCCAGGAGTCAAACAAGCCCAACAAGTTTTGTGCCGATTGGCCACCGTTAACCTTGTCTAATAGGTGCTCAAACTTCATTAGCCAATGGCGGCCATGTTTTTTAGATACGCCAATGTCCTCATAGACAGCCATGGCACCATGGACAAAGTCACTGCATGCCGATTTTCAATGCATTTAGACTAACGGTTGCGTTGTTACAGCCAATTTCTTATTTGTTTGGTATTATAGCACCACCATGTGGTAAAACTGCACCAACTTTTCTGGGCGACCAAAGATTGACCTCTTACATAAGCATGCCACGGAGTGGTGGTGGTGGTGTAGTGGTCTAAGCACATAACTGGTAATCTGGTAATCAGAAGGATGCTGGTTCGAGCCCC
Source organism: Xyrauchen texanus (assembly GCF_025860055.1). Classification (NCBI taxonomy): domain Eukaryota; kingdom Metazoa; phylum Chordata; class Actinopteri; order Cypriniformes; family Catostomidae; genus Xyrauchen; species Xyrauchen texanus. The sequence continues at coordinate 6,863,575 of NC_068313.1, read as the reverse complement.
ACAGCCACCACCGTTGTGTCCTTGAGCAAGGCACTTAACTCCAGGTTGCTCCAGGGGGATTGTCCCTGTAACTGGCCTCTGTAAGTCACTTTGGATAAAAGCGTCTGCCAAATGCATAAATGTAAATGTAAATGCATGCCAAGTTTGGTGAAGATATATATTTTCCTTCAAGAGTTATAGCCATTTATGTAAAATTGGCCACTCCCACTTCCAATGTTTTCACATACCGTAGCCATCTCGAGTCGAAAGTTCAAACTTTTGATAATGAGACTCCATAGAAAAATTGGCGCTAGTTTGATCCCGATCGGATGAAAAATAAATCGAACGTTTATTTGTTGAACGTCGGAGAGTGACATGATTTCATCCCAATTCTTGTGATTCTTAAACAAACTGTTCACTATCACAGTCATTGCTCCCTTAACAATGTAAATTATAATGAAACAGAGTATTCGTAAAATGCCATTTTGGCATGTGGAGCCCATCCCCTCTAACATTACAAGTTTGTTTAACTCCCTAAACCTCAGTATGAACAAAAGTAGGTTAATAAGAAGCACCCCTAATACAATAAGGAAACAAGAGTGCAGATGTGTAGTGCATATTACATTTATTGATATAATAAGGCAACGTTTACCAGTTATATTTGCAGAACTGTCTATGATTAAGCACAATATGTGGAAAGTCAAAGTATATATTACAGATAACAATAGAAAAAACTGTACAAATATATATATATAACTCTGGCCCCTTCATATATTGTCAACCCCAAAAATATTTGGACACTGAAGCCACACATAAATGCAAGTTCAATATAAAGTGGTATCTGCAAACAAATTATGCTAGGCCTTTTCTCAGAAGTAACTTCACTTATACTAGCAATTTTTGCAATTCATTTTAATCTAAAGATTTCTTTTAGTGGATATATGAATTCTGTAACCACAGATGTAGTTCATCACATTAACTATGGACATGATCAATGTTTGGCAACATGGAAGTGTCTAGATGCTTTTTCTTTTAATTTTGAAGAGTACATCTATTGTTTTATAATTTATAAAACATATAACCTTCTTTTTGGTAAATATTTTTATTCAAAAGTGTGCTTATGCAACCTTTCTTTAATGTGCTTAAAACAATGTCATATATAAATATCAATGATATTCATACTTTGAGAGTGTGTGGTTTACATGCACATCGCACCCCTGCAAATAAATAACACACTAATCAAAGTTATTCTCCTCTTGTGTCATTTCTGCCTGCAAGAAATATATTTTCAGAACAGGAGCGTCATTTGAATGCCAAAGGGTCAGACAGAGAGCTCCCCTCACTGAACATCAGGAGGCACAGAGATGGAAAGAATGTGTTTGAAAGACAATCAGAGATGATGATCGTCACTCGTGTCCACCTTTGAAATGCTGCTGGCAAGATTTACACTTTATTAAGCAAGTCTGTTTTATGCTTTGTTTTAAGCCACAGAGTGGGAGGGGGTCCTTTCATTGTCCAATGCATGATATGCATGAGCAGTCATTCCTTCTTTTTCTGTCCATTAACTATGATCTCCAAGACATGGGTAAGGTCCATCATTTTGGTGAGCATCTCCATGATATCAGGATGTTCTTTAGCCCCCGTGATGAACTCCTCCAGGGTCAGCTCACCTGCCAAAGAAAAGAAAATATATTGAGATGAATGCACTTGCCATTATATTACTGTTAAGCAATCCAATATTATGGTATTTTATTTCATTCCTCTCTGGAGTACTTAATTCTAATGGATAAACTGCAGCATGGCACCTTCCACAAATATGGTAAACTTTAATGAGAGCCAACTGTGTAATGAGAGCCAACTGATAGATAGCTGTCCAATGTGTATAACCTCACTCGAGTCTCGTATGGAGAGGGTAGAACAGGATTGTCACAATGGGGCATGACCTGGATGGGAGTGAGGTTTAGGAGGGTGAGTATAACGGGAACCAGCTTATAGATAGCTGTGCAATGTGTATAAATCTCACTCTCCTGAAATCTCGGTGCACTAGCGACTGACGCTAGAGGCTGTAGCCTATAGTCTCCTTGTTAGCGTACCCGCCTCCCATGCCTCCCATGCCGGTTCAAGTCCCATACGTAGTGGGTAGAACAGGTGTCACACTTGCATGAAAAAAAATTGTTAAAGAAAAAAAAATCACTTCATGTTTAAAGATGTCTTTACACAGCAGAGTTAAGCCTGCTCTTAACCAGCTCAAAGTTCTGTGTAAAGATGCAAAAGCCAGAATAAATTAAGGCGCTCCAACCCACTTCAGCCCCAAGTATCAAAGTAATGTAAATAAGTTGTTTGGACCATAAATCGCTGGACCTTTAAAACAATTTTTGACTTATATTCTAAAAAATACAGTAGACAATAAACAGTCTCTTTCTTCTCATATAATAAAATATTTTTTTAATTAAATCAACATTTCGGGTCCTTTTATTGATTTATTTGGCAAGTAGCCAGTGACGGTCCTGACTCACATGGTGCCCTAAGCGAGAACAGATATGAGCCTTCCCCCACCCCATTCCACAAATAAAGACAGCAATTAACAACAACAAAATAAGAAGAAGCTACAGTAGCTTGCTAGTAATTCTGTAGATTTCATAATCTGCTTCTTGTCCAAAATTTTTAAATTATATTTTTGGTTCAGACATGGCAGGGCTCACCTTCATTGTTAACATCAATCCTCTCATAGATCAGAGACACAATATCATCTGGAGGGATGTCATAACTGCGGGTAATGTCCTGAATGGCCTGCACAATGAATATTACATTAATAATATTATACTTTCTGCTGTTTTACATCACTTTACTTCAGTACCAATCTAATTTCCCTCCCCCTTTTTTTCAAAACTTTTAACTGCAGAAGATTGTGACTGATATCTTCAAAAATCATATAATTTGTTTTTAATGGTAACACTTTACAGTATGGTTGTATATGCAATATTTAACAACAAACAATACTTTTACAGCATTTATTAAATGGTTAATGATCATTTCTACATATACCAATAACATTACCAAGAACATTTTTACATTTTCCAATAACATTTTTAACATTAACATTTTAACACATTTACATTTGGTACATTATGAACTCCACTCATACTACACTCATAATAACAAAAGTATATATTTATAAATTAAGATTTACCAGTGCTACTAAATGCTGTAAAAAAATTGTTCATGATACATAATATATTAACCAATGTTATCATAAAGAACCTTCAAAACGTCGCTGTTTGTTTGAGTGTCCTGGCCAACCCCGACACATAATTATTGACTCAACCAAAGGCTTGAGCTTGAGGTAGGACCATCTGTTTGTTAGACTTATTCAAGGAGGAAGTATTTGGGAAAGTTTGAAAGCAATGTAACTGTTTGGTGATGTTAGTGACCAGTTACACACTTCAGCTATAAGGCGCACTGATTTTCCATCAAAGAGAATCATGCATTGTATTTATGGTAAGGTAACCAAAAATTTAACATTGTCATTCTTTAAAATCCTCCCTTTCCTTTCAGATTCCTTTATTTATCCTACAGTATGCTTTTAATTTACATCATTGAGCTAATTAAATTTAATTAGGCTTATTTGCATTATCAGTAATTGTATTTACTTTAAAGCAATATATAACTACAAAACTACCTGAATACTTCCATAATATGGACAGGAGCAATAAGATGTAAACTGTATTTTTAGTAATGAGGAAGGTCAGCAAAAGGCCATCATGGATTTAGGTTAGGATTAAATACAAATGATTGTCCCAAGACTAATCTTTACTACAGCAGGTTATTTACAGGATATAGGACTTTAGTCTCTTAGGACTAGTAATTTTACAGGGCAAACAAATCACTAATTAGAGGCCAAATATATATTTTACCTTGAATATGGTCTCCATTTCATCTCTGTCAATCTTGCCATTTCCATCCTGATCAAAGAGTTTGAAATACCACTTCAGTTTCTGGTTTATTTCTCCTTTGAGTAGAAGACTTACAGCTGCAATGTATTCCACAAAATCTATATAGCCATCCTGAAGAGGAAAAAATTATATAAATTATGCATTAAATATATTAAAGAATATATATAATTATATAAATTTTAACTACAAAATCTATGTAGCCACCCTGAAAAGAAAATAATACATTATAAACGATATATATATATATATATATATATATATATATATATATATATATATATATATATATATATATATATACTGTGTAGAGAGAGAGAGCCAAAGAGAGATTATGAAAAATTAGACATAAATATAAAGTAGCAACAACCATACATTTTTGTCACTACACAGTACTTTACTAGCATTGAATATTCTGGGTTCAGTAGAAATTAAGCTCAGTCGACAGCATTTGATGCATAATGTTGATTAAAATGTAAGTTATGCATCATATCCACTGATCAGTGATTGTATCACACTGTAGTTGGACTTGTTTAGTTTTTTGGGAATGTCTGCTGTATTAATAATATGTTTGTGTTTCATGAAGTTGCAAGCAAAAACACAACAAAAAGACGCATCTGTTGGCAACTTATAAACTCTGTGCTTTTTCCCAGGGCTCAATATATTAGGTATGTGAGTGACACAATATTTGATGTTTTGATTGTATGTTTGACAGTTTGATGTACAGTAAATCATTTTACATACATATTGTACATATTTTATAAGTAACAATGTAAACGGAACACTTCTAATTTGTCAGTAAATTTAAAATCACAAGTTGGTAACACTATATGCATTGTAAAGTTCAGCTTCTAAGCTTTAAAACTACACCAATTTTATAGAGTTATTTATTAATTTGTTGTTTTGTTTTTCAGCAAGGAGCATCAGTGAATGCTAAAATATATATGTATAATTATTTAAGGGACTCAAGATCAAGCATTTATTCTATGATTTTTTGTCATTCTGCATGGATGGCAACATATGTAATAAATAATATGTACCTAAATACAACATATATTGAACTCGTTTTTAATGCTACAATAATGTTATAAATGATTTAGAATTTTACAAATGACATAACTTTTGTTTATTTATGAAATGTATATTTATTTCAGTAATAAAGGCATTTCCTTAATATTCTAGCTCTTACAGAATGACGCAGACACACCAATGGAGAACTATAAATGCAAACCACAGGATCAGCCACTGTAGGTTTGATGCAGAAGTATAAATCAGCCTTAAGCCTCAGTCCCTTTTCATTGTAATTGCTTTAAAAAGACAGACTAGTACTATTGTCCACAATTTCTCCTTTTATGTTCCACTGAAGAAAGTCGTTTACGTATTGAGCAACATACTGTAAGGGTATAAGATCTAATGAATGACTAAATTGTATAATATGATAACCATCCATACAATGACTTGATGTTAATGAAAAAGCAATCTTACCCCATCCATGTCAAATGTGAAGAAGACCTGGTCCACATAGCCACTGGCCTCCTCAGACATTCCCTGCATCTGTAGCATGGTCTTGAGTTCAAAGAGCGTAATTAGTCCAGATGGAGATTCCCTCATGAACTTATTGTACCAGTGGTGCATATCCTCAGCCAAGACTTCATCTAGGCTGGATCCGTGGGCACCCATAACTCCTCACAGGACTTCTTTCCAAGTGAAACTTGGAGATGCTTTCTCGCATTCAATAGTCCAACAGTAGCAAGTAGTTTGCAATGTCAAGCCGGGATTGACAGTGGATGACGGCACAGAGCCTAAAGCCCTAAAGACTTGGCAACTAAAAGGAGAGTTAACTCTTTAATTAGATAACTGTTGAACTCTTCCAGGAACTAAAGAACATATGACTAATACATGGCAACAGAGAGGGAAATCGGAAAGCCTTCTGAAATACTTAGCCAAACCCTCCCCCTCCAGGATCATGATTTGCCGTGACACAGAACTTCCTGACCTTGTCTGAGGGAGCTTACCGTGGAATGGTCAAGCACATTCCATGGATATATCAGGATTTAGCTAATGGGCTTTAGTATTCCTGACCTCACTGTCTATTCCATTGCACAAGGCAATGTAATTTGTCAGAGGATTTCTGAAGAGGGTGAAGAGTTCTTGTCTGGGGAAACCCAGCAGATGAAGATTCTATTTGTGTCCTCTACAGTTCGGTGCGATACATAACTACTGAAAGCTATTTGGTTTGTTAAATGGAGCTTAACATTGTCTTTGTGTTTGTTATTGAGTTGCCACAGTATGGAATAGACTGGCATGTCTTATGATCAATATTAGGTCAAAAATGGCAAAAAAAAAAGAAACAGCTTTCTCTGGAAACTCGTCAGTCAATCATTGTTTTGAGGAATGAAGGCTATACAATGCTTGAAATTGCCATAAATAAAACAAAAGATTTCATACAAAGGTGTACACTAAAGTCTTGATGTTCTGTTCTCTAACAAGGACAGAAAGAGATGTGGAAGGCCCAGATGTACAAATAAACAAGATAATAAGTACAGTACATAAGAGTCTCCAGTTTGAGAAATTGACGCCTCACATGTCCTCAGCTGACAGCTTCATTGAATTCTACACACTCAACAGCAGTTTCATGAACAACAGTAAAGAGAAGACTCAGGGGTACAGGCCTTATGGGAAGAATTGCAAAGAAAAAGCCACTTTTGAAACAGAAAAATAAAAAGGAAATGTTAGAGTGGGCAAAGAAACCAGACATTGGAAAACAGATAATTGGAAAAGAATGTTATGGATATTAAACCCATTGAGCTATCAGCTAGACTGTAAGGTGTGTGAGAAGTACCCAACAAGACAGCCACATCTATGGCAAGTGCTACAGGAAACATGGGGTGAAATTCGGTAATTCTATACTTGCAATACAGGTCTGCAACCTGACGAGCTTGACAAGTTTTTCCTGCTGGGTTTGGGTCAGTTTTTCAAGTATAGGGTGAGTTAGAGGCTATTCAAACATCCTTTTGTGTGCATTTGTGTCAATTTTCTGTTGACACTCACATGTGCTGGACAGGCATCTTTGACAGTAGCACTGGCTGAATCTCACTTTTTTCTTTCAGCGCCTCACACAGGATCTCAAAGCACCTGCATTGTGTTTCACTCTTTGTGTTGCATTCTGAAGAAGTGTAGCCTAATTTAAGTGACTGTTACACCATAAAAAATTATTCCAGTTTGTTTTTCACTGAGCAATGTTTCGGCACTTGATAAAAGGTAAGACATATTTAGTACAATAAGTAGACAAGATTATTGTTATTTGATTTTAAATCATTTAAAAATCAAAGCACCCTGAAGATGCTATTTAACTGCAGCAGTGTGAATCCCCACGAACCACCCACCCCCCGACACGCTTGCTTGATTCCGTCTGAGCTCAGGATTAGTGCAGCTCGCCTCACAGCCAGCTGGCATTCTCCTTTGAGCCCCCAAAATTGGATGATGACATCGCCTCTGCATTGGAGAGTGTCCAGGCATCTGACGCGGAGGACTCGACTGGGCTACTGCCTTCGCCCGCCCAGTCTGAGGCTGACGCACAGATGGCCAACATACTTTCCCGGGCTGCTGTGAGAGTGGGCTTGGACTGGAACCGCCCCGCCGGACGGAGGTCCTCCCCACATCCTTCGCGGCTTGACGACTGGTACCTCGGCTCCAGGCGCTGCTCCCAGCCACACCCCCCACCCCCCGCCCCCCGGTACCATTCTTCTTGGAAGTGCATGACGAGCTGACGCGATCGTGGAGGGCACCTTGTACTGCCTGGAACCGACCCCTCCGCTCATCCGCTCTCACTACCCTGGATGGCAGGGTGGCCCACGGGTACACAGAGGTCCCCCAGGTGGACAGACACAAACTCCCATTCAAAATGATCACGCAGAAACAGATGCCTACCTGCGTTTGACAGCTAGATTGGTTTGCGGCAGTAGACCTGAAGGACACGTACTTCCACGTCTCCATCTAGCCTCGACACCGAACATTCCTACGGTTTGCCGGCCAGGTGTATCAGTACAAGGTCCTGCCCTTCGGCCTGTCCCCTCGCATCTACACGAAGGTCGCAGAGGCAGCCCTTGCTCCGCTACGGGAAGTGGGCATACGCAAACTCAACTAACTCGATGACTAGCTCATCCTGACTCACTCTCGAGAGTAACTATGAGCTCACAGGGACCAGGTGCTCAGGCACCTCAGCCGTCTAGGGCTTCAGGTCAGCTTTGAAAAGATCAAGCTTGCCCCGGTTCAGAGCATCTCTTTTCTTGGCATGGAGTTAGACTCAGTCTCAATAACAGAGCGTCTCACCAACGAGCACGCTCAGTCAGTGCTCAGGAGCCTTGCTCTCTTCAAGCCCGGCATGGAGTTCCTTTAAAAAAATTCCAGAGGCTACTGGGGCATATGACATCCTCAGCCGCGGTCGCTTTGGGGGATGGCGGAAAGGGAACGCTGTCTCCAAACAGAGGTTAGCTCACTGGGCCATTGACGCCATCTCACTGGCCTACCAGACCCAGGCCGTGCCCACCCCCTTGCGGATTCGAGCACACTCAACAAGAAGTGTGGCATCCTCGTGGGCACTGGCCAACGGCACCTCCCTAGCAAACATCTGCAGAGCAGTGAGCTGGGAAACACTCAATACCTTTGCAAGATTTTACAATCTCAGGGTTGAGTCAGTCTCATCCCGTGTTTTGTCAGGTCCGAGTCGGTAGAACTCAGTAACGCGGCACAACCGAACGGGTGTTCTGCTTGCACACAGCACCCTTCACCAACTTAATCCAGTGCACCTTTTCTCCCAGGTTAGCCACTAAGCGTCGCTTCTTGGATGTTCTCCTCCCTAGCCTTCTGGCCTGTGAATTCAGCAGAGCAATTCACGTCCAAACCCACTACGAGCCACAGGTGCTCTGTACTGGGGTAAGGCTCCACAGGCTTAATTCCCCCCTCATGCAAACTCTCCATGATGTATTTTCTGCGGTACAGTCCCCATGTCGGCAGACCCACGTCTCCCTTAGGCAGTCCCACTGCCCCCGGTCGCCATGCTTGTAGAGCTCCCCCCACATTAGGCAGGACCTAACACTGTGCTGCTCCCACGTACGGCTTCACAACCCTTGTGGTGCATTTGCCACTTGTTTCCTCCCCCTAGCCTGGGCAGGATGTTGCCTCCGCAGGGTTTTTTCCCCTGAAAGAATAGGACCGTTAAAGACCGCCTTCCCCGACGCATTTCATAGCGCTAAGATAGCCCCAGCCACTTCACATCCTATGCAAGAGACATAGAGAGAGAAATATTTGCGGCTGCCAGGCTTGCTCCCATACTAGTCATGTAGCACTTGTTCCACCCTCAGGGGTGCCGGGAACCTATGGTCTGTATATGACATCACTTTTGGGGGCGTTGGGGAGGGTGAGGAAATTGCTCTTTTATTGAGAATGTGGGTACCGCAGCCCGAAGGTGGTGCAGCAAATTAAAGTTCAGAGGTACGCGAGGCTCCCAAGGAAGACCCCTTGTGTCAATTCATTCAACACAACATCTCGTTCCCTCCCTCAGGGAACAGAGGATACAACAGTAACAAAGACGTTATGTTGCTAAAACACAATAATACATTTCATGCTATTTTAGATGTAGCTTTAATACAAAAGTTTGTTATATTTTTAATTTTAACTATGAGATCAAATATAGTCTTACATTTTTATTTTTAACAAAAGAGAAGATAATTTGTTTTTAAACATTAGGTTGTCCAACACATCTTTAAAATTGACACTTTAAAGATAATGAGCAAATGGCTTAACAAAAAAAAAAAAAGTTTAGCATTCCAGTGCATTACCAAAAATACAGTTTTGTGTTTTGAGTAATATTACTAAAACATGATAAAGCATTTCATTTCAGCTATAGCTCTAACAAAAATTGCCTTTTTTACTTTTGACAAAAGAAAATGTGTTTTTAAACATTAGGCTGCAAGCACAACAAATTTACTTTAAAAATTATACAAAACTTTAACATAAATGTGTATAACCATTTTATTTCAACAAATACAATTTTAAATGAAATAGTATTCAATATATTTAAAAATGTATCTGTAGCACAAAGAATCGAAAAAAAAAATTCTGTTCAAAGTCCATTCACAAGCATGTGTTACTAAAACACAGTAATACGTTTTATGCTATTTTAGATGTAGCTTTAACCCAAAGAATAATACATTTTTCCGTTCAAAGTCCTTTCACAAGCGCATCCAAACAATAGTGTGCTTCACACAGTTCCCCCTCCTGTGGGTGGAGTTTAAACATGCTGTTAAGACATACAAAGCGAAGTACAGTTTTTACTGGGCAATCTAATTATCTGTAATGTGAGCCCACCCACCATTCTCTTTCTGTCACATTCCTCATTGATAGGCCATGGGGAGGGGTCTTTTGTCTCCTCAGGTGTGAATTACAATCAATATTCATTATAGTTCATGCCTCCTCGCATATGACCTTTCTAACACTAAAAGTGTCTTACAAAAGTTCAATTACTATATTGTTTTGTATGAATGAGTGATCAGGATGGTTTTCACATCATTTTGTAGCAAAAACTCTAGGCTACAAGATTCAATCCTCAAAAGGCTTGTAGACAAATGTTTAGTATGTGTTATCTGGCCTTATTTCAATGACTTGAAATAAAAACCATGCATAAACGTTATTTTCTCAAAAATACAAACATGTACACACATGTTCCCTGTCTGTCGCTCACTTCGACGTTGTGTCGAAGAAGCGACACTAGGGGTCTCTCTTGAGAGCCTTTCGCTTCTCTGATCTATGAGAAAAGGCCAATGAGAAATTGGCAGACAGAATTTGCATACAGGTACGGGTATAAAGGGAGGGAAATGCATCTGCGAGCCGATCGGTTGTGTATGCAGCGAGCTGCAAGTCACAGTCTGTTTCCTCCCATCTCTGAGGGCTTGCTGTTGGATCTACGGCGTATATTAGCGGCTTTCTCCTTCCCTGCACAGCAGTGCAGCTTGCCCCTGGGTGCTTCGACAGCGTAGTTAAGTGTTATTTTTCTATAAGAGTTATTTTCTCTAAAAGAGCAAATACACATCGGCGCTGAACGTCCTTATAAAGATGCGCCCCTGTGTAGTTCCTGGATGCGGTAGAGTGCTCTCTGCTCCTGACGCCCACAGGCACTGCCTCATGTGTCTTGGCAGCGATCACACCGAGGCAGCATTTGTGGATGGCTCATGTTCTCACTGCGAGAATATGACCATGGCAACGTTGCAGTTGCGGCTTTCCTTCCTCAAAAGGAACGCCACACCAAACCGCTTCAGCACTGGCTCCAGACTCGAGTCCCAAGACGGGCATGGCGCCATGGCATGCACCGTGTGTTTATCACCCCGCCTGTCGCCAGACTTTCAAACCCTGGACAGACCTCTGTTTTTACGGGCAGGAGTCCCCTTGCAGCAGGTGTCCCGATGCATTCTGGTCACCACAGACGCCTGCAAACAGGGTTGGGGCACCCTGTGCAATGGGCACCCAGCCGCGGGCCTTTGGAAAGGTCCCCCGCTGCACTGGCACATCAGTTGCCTACAGTTGTTAGCTGTACTTCTTGCCCTTCTGAGATTTCTCCCGTTCGGGGCAAGCACATCTTGATCCGATCAGACACCGTGACGGTAGCGTACATAAATCGTCAAGGTTGCGTACGCTCCCGTTACATGTTACAACTCACCCGCTGTCTCCTCCTTTGGAGCTGCGTGCCACTCACATCACGGGCAGCCTCAACGTGGCAGCGGACCCGCTATCGCAACAGGGTATGCCCAGTGGTGAGTGGAGGCTCCACCCACAGTCAGTCCAGCTGATTTGGGAATGGTTCGACAAGGCACAGGTAGACCCGTTCGCCTCCCAGGAGACCTTCCACTGCCTGCTCTGGTACTCCAGAATGGAGGCTCCCCTCGGGACAGACGCACTGGCACACAGCTGGACAACGGGGCTGTGGAAGTACGCATTTCCCCCAGTGAGCCCTCTTGCTCAGGTGTTATGCAAGGTCAGGGAGGACGAGGAAGAAGTCATTCTGGTGGCCCCCTACTGGCCCTCTCGGACTTGGTTCTCGGCTCTCGTTCTTCCTTCGTTGCTGTGTCCGGTACATGCTTTGCGTATCTATTTGGTCCGCACACAGAGCTTTAGACGTTCTGCGCAGCTCTTTGTCTGCTTTGTGGACAGCGGAAAGGGAATGCTGTCTCCAAACAGAGGCTTTCCCACTGGGTGGTTGACACTATAGCATTGGCCTATCACACCCAGGCCGTGCCCTTGCGGGTTCAAGCACACTCAACGAGAAGTGTGGCATCCTCGTGGGCACTGGCCAAAGGCACCTCCTTAGCAGACATATGCAGAGCAGCGGGTTGGGCAACACCCAATAACTTTACAAGATTTTACAATCTCAGGGTTGAGTCGGTTTCATCCTGTGTTTTCTCAGGTCTGAGCCGGTAGAACTTGGTAACACGGTAACAACTGACCGGGTATACCGCTTGTACCTAGGGCTCTTTCCCTCCACTGAGGTAATATCGTGCGCTCTTATCCCAGGAGAGCAGCCTTGGCAGGTGTGGTCTCCGCAGGGTATTTCCCCCCTGAAAGAATAGGAATTGGGAAAGAACGCCTTTCCGATGCGTGTGATAGCGTTAAGATTGCCACAGCCTCTTTAACTCTATGCGAGAAACATAGAGAGAGAAAAGGCGCGGCTTGCTTCCATGCTTGGCACGTCACCTTGTTCCCCCCATATCGGGGTGTAGGGAACTAGAAGGATATGACAATCTTATGGGGCCTTGGGGAAGGGTATGTACAGTCTGACACGGCCTGTCGCTTTGGCAAGCAACTGCCTGCCCGCACCTGTGTCAGCAACGCACGTACACGGTTCAGCGCATGGCGTGATTAAAATTGGAGCCCTAGTGTCGCTTCGTCGACACAACGTCGAAATGAGCGACAGATGGGGAATGTCTAGATTACTATTGTAACCTCTGTTCCCTGGTGGAGGGAATGAGAAGTTGTGTCCTCCTGGCCACGTCGCTGAACGGAGCCACTGTTACGGCCGAACCTCATTGTCGGCTCCTCAGGCAAAATCCTGAATGAACAGATTTTCCTCCCTTTATACCCGTATGTCTGGGGGCAGGACATGCAAATTCTGTCTGCCAATGTCTCATTGGCCTTTTCTCAAGTTCAGAGATGCGCAAGGCTCTCAAGAGAAAGACCCCTAGTGTTGCTTCTTCAACACAAAGTCTCGTTCCCTCCATCAGGGAACGGAGGTTACAACAGTAACCTAGACGTTCTCAGTAGCTAGGTGGTAGATTCGCTAGTTTTTATATCAAGTAGCATTTTGCGTTCTAGAAAGGGGAGGTGGGAGTACTTAAAGAATGTTCTGAGTGTTTGTATGATTTGACACAGCTGGCTGAAAAGCAGTGCATGTTTTTGATTCTTTGTACACTGAAAAGTGTCATTAAATCTCTATGTGTTTGTCAAGCCAGTCCCAGCTTCCTCATTACCTCCCTAATTGTTACAATCATGTGAATATGTCTTTTCAATGTTTGTCTCTGATGGAATGCTATGTCTGGTTGAAGAAAAGTAGCTTATATGTAGCAAGCTACTTTTGGCATGTAGCTTGTAGTGTAACTTGCTGTTTTTTAGCTTTTAGCTTAGATTAGCTTAACTATATTTCTATGAACTACTTTTTCTATTTTTGTCTAGTTAGTAGTTTAGCTAGTTAATTTTTCTGGGTAGCTTGCCCAACACTGGATTCTACAATAAGGGTATGCTGTCTCCATTAAAAGGCAGTTAATGAGTTTATGAACAGCATCACAAAGTTGTAATTATAAGTGGGAAACTGCATTTTCTTTGAGCCTCGACTTTAAGTTGAGGGTGTGTTGATTTAAGAATCATGGTGGAAGCAAATTTTTATTGGTAATAATTCAGTTTACTTAAGTAAGACTGTGCAGTTCAGTTTGTATGTATTATTTGTACTGTTAATGAAGAATAATGATAAAACTTTATATAGATAAGATTATATCTCTAATACATATATATATATATATTAGGGCTGTCAATCGATTCAAATTTTTAATCGAATTAATTACACGGTGTCCCGATTAATTAGTCGCTATTAATCGCATACAAATATTTGCTGAGAAAGCCCCTCATATAACAATAATTCAATACATAATGATTAAATAATTATACATAGTTATCTTTAAATATGAATTTCGGCTTTAGAATACAATGTATTGTTTACTACCATATTATTGATCATAAGTCAATCATTGGCATACAGTTCATAGCAATCCATTTCACTAGTGAATTTGTCAATCAGTTGGAGATGTATTATGAGGGCTTGTTTAAGAGCGCGTCAATGAACAACTGCGTCAGATATATATATATATATATATATATATTTTTTTTAGAAACAAGCCAGGGGTATACATAGTACACAATACTACAGATATATTTTACAATAATGCCAAGACATTATATTCATTATACAGTGCAATGGTTTTCAATGCTTTGGAGTTTTTGGAGGTACAAAGAGTATTTAACTAATATTTAAAAAAAAAATGTCTCCAAAATACTACTGCGTGGGCACATTCCCAAAAAAGATGAGGAGCAGATTTTTCTACAGCATTACAGAAGGAGCAAAGTGGATCTATTTCAGGGAGCATGTTTCTTAAATAAAGATTGACTGGGTAAAAATGGTGTAACAGTTTAAAGGACACCTCCTTAACCGGTAATTAAATATTTGTGAGGTAAAGACCATACGATAGGGTGACCACCTGGCTATTGCTCTGTTGCAGGTCAGCAGACCTGATTTTACAGGACAATGCGGGACACGAGGGAGAGATAACTTACTATTATTGTACTAGGTGAATCAATATTTGTTAGATAATTTTGTCAACCAATGTATTTAATTTATTTGTTGATCTGCAATCCCCGTCTCGATACGGCTCAGCTGAGGGAAGAAAGAAATGAAACAGAGAACCAATGCTATCAAATCCTTCTTCAATGTTTATTTGTTCAGCATTCTGTTATATGGAATGTTATAAGCATTCCACTGGACCCTCACCAATGAAATAGTTCTTTACCTTATATGGGGGTGACATACATGTTTGAGCTATGTGTGAAACGTGAGAGTAGAGAGAAAAAACACATTCCTAAAGAACACATCCTTTGAACAAGGAGAAGCTTTGCTTTGTGATGACACAGCAAGCTACATCACCCAGAGAAGTTGTTGAGAAGCCTTAATTATTCCACAATATTGATTTTATATTAGATGTATTTTTTGCAGTGATGTTAAATGTTAATGACGGTGCTGTGAACGTCACTCAGCTTGGCATATGTTCTACGATACAAACTAATTTTAACAGCACAGACCTACTCAATGTAAATATAATGAAGTGAAAATAATAATCTAATCGTTAAAAAGCACATTTCCGAATAAGCACATCAATTCCATTATTAAAGACTAGAAAGATTAAATGCATTCTTACCAGATTTAGTGCATCTTGAATTAAATTTGTTTGTATGATCTGGCTGCTTCGAGTAGGGCCTTCTCATTCATAATGACTGTAGAACTCCTGGCAGGTGTAGGTGTTCACTTTCACCAGGAGTTCACTTTTGATGAGGTCCACAGATGCTCAGTTCCTTGTCTCTGTCCACGCAGCGGTCATCAGTGAAAACACTCTCTCCACGAACGCGTTGGTGACATGAATGCTCAAAGCCAAAGATATCAGAGCTGTCATGTTTGGGGCACTGAAATGCTTCAGCAGAGCTGTCCGTGAAACTTCGGTGGCATACCCTGCACTCTCCTTTTTTAGGGTCACCTGTAACTTTTTTTAACCATGTATATATTTTCTTTATTATACGAACAAAGACACTTTATCTTCTCGGGAGCTCCCATAGACCCATTTTTCTGTTGCAGTTTTTTTATCCAGTGTTTTCCTGCTCTGGCAAGAAAAAAAGGCTGCGCTGTGCTGCGCATGTTCATTGTTTTCTTATTAACTTTTTTTTATAGTGATTTTGTAATAAAATGATGGCGAAATAATAATAAAGATAAAATATTAGATAGACAAAATTGAAATGCGGGACACCTAATGACTTGCGGGACGCGGGACAGGTGGTCACCCTACCATACGACCTGCGTCAGACATGCTTGTCTCGGGTGTGTTGCATCATAAAAATAAAATGTTTAGGTCACTGTGTCAAGTTAAATACTTGATCTTTAAAAACATATTTAGATCCCTTAGTTCGCATTTGAACCCTTAGTAATGCATATCTGTGTTGTTTTCTTCACTGTATAAACTGTGTGTTGCTCACACAGCTGACATTTCACTTACTGCCCTCTGGAATATACAGGTGGTTCTACAAGCATGCGATTAAATGCGTTAATTTTTTTAACACATTATTTTTTGTATAATTAATCGTGCATTATTAATGCGTTAACTCGACAGCCCTAATATATATATATATATTTCTTCTAAAAAAAGCACCAATGCAATTGCAAAAGGTGTCCATTCTTTCTGTCTACAATTACTTTAACGTCGTCACATATTATTTACACTTTCAAACCTTGTTATTAAAAACTTTCCAGGAGGACTTGGCATCATAACACTTGTCATCTAGTCCACACTGCACAATCTTCACTGCCAGTGCCATTTATGTTACCATCTTTAGCCATATACTAAAGACACACACTCATAAACTCAACCCACATGGCATATTTAGCCAACACAGCTGACCCATTTCTGACCCTGATCTCCCTCTCTGCATGTGAGCTTACATTGGCATGTGCATGTTCCACGTATAAAGAACATTTTGTAATAAAGTTCATGCAACTTTGAGTAAAATGTGTCTAATTGGGAATTTTATCTTTAAGTCCTTAACTACTGCCTTAAAAAAAATCATTATTATCAAAAAATATTTTTGGATAACCAATATTACCCAATCTTAAAGAATAAAAATATTTATAAAAATAAATGGATGAATATTTATAAAAAAGGATATTTACATATTTCCTATAATAAATCAGGAATACATTATGTAATATTTAAACAGTTTGTGTCTAATAAAATTAGCAAATTAACACATTATTATGCACTTGAAAGATGCTTTCAGTATTATCTGTTAATAATAAACAGTTGTCACTAAGAGGCAAACTTAAATAATCAGACAGACACTGTGGCCAAGACATGCCACCCTTGCCAGTCTGATTTAAGCAGTACTAAGAAGGTGATTAAGGCAGTACATCTCCTTGTATATTTGGCTGTTAGTAGTAACCCCGAAAGAACATGATACACAATGGGAAGCATTACGTTTTAAAAGCATATTTTTCAATGCGGTTTTCTGTTGATTGTTCATAAATGATTTAGCAGCAAGATTCTATCAGGATTATATCTGTTAACATTTTCAAAGCATTTTTTCAGAAACAGACATTTTTAATGCAACTGGTTAGAATTGATCATTTAGATAATTATCTAAATAAATCAGGTTTACAATAAGGTACCATTTGTTAATGTTAGTTAACATCACTTTTACATATATTACATATATATTGGTTAATGCTAATTCCAATATATATTAATACATTTTTTTATATATACTTTGTCATTAGTTAATGCACTATGACCCTACAAATTTTTTTAGTTTTTTAGTAACTAAAATTAACAAAGATGAAATATAGATGCAAGCAGCAATGCGGATTCCTCCTCAAAATGGCAAATAATAAAAAAATTTATCAGCAGATGTTTGGGGTTAAACCAAACCAATGGAGGAATCTTAAAAAAAAAGTCTTTCTTTCTGAATCCTAAACAAAATATGTTCAGTGTACAGGAAAATCCATCATGCCGGACCTTATGGATCCCTGAGGCTTTTTTGTTCCCAATGAGAAATGAGGCATGTACACCAAGTTTCAGAAGAATTGGAGAAATATAGACATTTGGGCATGGCCTGTAGTGCCCCCTAAGGGCGAACGTGGGCCATTCTTGGTGTGGGGGTTCCCGTTGGCCTGTAGTATGTACCAAATTGGAATACTTTTGACAAGAAAATTAGAAATTTGGGCATGGCCTGTAGCGCCCACTACGTGGGCCATTCTACGTGGGTGAATGTGGGCCATTCTTTGCACAGTACTTGTTAGGTTTGAAAAAACATCAGTCAAAATGACATTTGATTTATTGACACATATTTATTGAAGCAATATGGACATTTACATAAACATGCCCCTTTCAGCCATTTTGTTTTGTACTCATTTTTGCTAAGTAACAAATTGAACGACATCAATTCTGCACATTGGTACCAAATTTCAAGTCAATTGGATCTACGGTACAAGAGAAGATTTTTGTTGGTTTTCCCAAATTTTCACTGTACAGAAAAATCCATCATGGCAGAAATGATGGGTCATTGGGGCTTTTTTGTTCTCCATGAGAAATGAGACATGTACACCAAGATTCAGAAGAATTGGACAAATGGGTTGGAAATGCCATCACTTTCAAAATGGGAATTCTTGGCGTGGCCTGTATTGCCCCCTATGGGCGAATATGGGCCATTCTTTGCATAGTATTTCAGAACTAGAAAAAAAGTTTGTCAAGACAAACTTTGATGTTAGCTGGAGAAAGGCCGAACCTTGAACCGGGACTGGAACACCATGATAACAATAAAACAAGATCACAGCAAAAATATGAAATATGTGCAATTACTTGAAAATTGTTTAAGCTCTCATGTCATTATTCCACATACGGCATTCACTAAGATTTTCACTTTGTTCTAAGACTTCATTTTATGCATTGTAAAAATAAGTGAATGTTAAAGGGATATTTGATCATTTCCTCATCATCATGCCATCCAAGATGTGCATGACTTTCCTCTGCAGAACTTGAATGAAGATGTTTAGAAGAATATCTCAACTCTGTTGGTTTATGATCACTTGAGACATAACAGACTCCACAATATATTATGTATTTTGACATTTTGTTGTATGAAATTGTCCATTCAAACGCAAGAAAAAGTGAATGCGATCTCTCATCAGGGTGCGCGCGTTAGACGCAACGTGGCTCACTGTGTCAAACAAACTGCTCGCAAACATTTATTTCAGTTGTTTTGCCATTTGTTGAGTTGAATAGTGTAAAATCGCTTGAATGTTCAAACTGGCAAGCAATAAAACATACAATTGACAGACCTTCGTGCAGACGCAAGCAAAATTCATCTGGTTTCTTTTTTTATTTATTTTTTTTTGCCATTTTGTTATTGCTTTTATTACTCATAATATCATAAGCACTTCTCTAAAGTCATCAAAACAACTGAAAATGAATAATTCACAGTCAGATCTTATTTGCTCCAGGAGACTCTAAGAGCAAAGAAAACATAAATAATAATAATAATAATAAAAAACAACTAGGCATAAAATTTAATTAAAGCCATTTTAATTCAGTTCATTGAGGAGTGCCTTCAGTGTCTTTGTTATAAGAAACAATAATCACCTCCTACTGCAAAAAACCTGTTAAACTTTTTTTTTTTTCTTTTCTTTCTTTTTTCCTTTAAACATTTTATTTATAGTTTTAACATTTTACAAAACACAAAATAAAAAATATAAAAAAACAAAAAAAAAAAAAAAACACACAGCTCTCTCTCCACAAGGCAAGATATTATATAATCATGAAAATAGAAATAAACAGTAATAAGCATAGGAATACGTCTAGTCTGTGGCCATGTCAAGTTGGGTCAGGGTGTTCAAAAAAGGAGTCCAAATCAGTTCAAAGACATCTAGTTTTCCTCGAATAGAATGTAGAATTTTTTCTGGGGTGCAGTACGACAGGAGCTCATTAGCCCAGTGTTTTTGCCTGGTGGGGGTGGCACTCTTCCAATCCTTCAGGATACACATCTTGGCAGCCGTTGCTGCTAGTAGCACAAAATGTGTCATGTTAGAGTTCATCTTCAATAAGGTTACATCCCCCAACAACCAGATCCTAGGGTCGGAATCCAGAGCCTGTCCACAAACCCGAGAGGTTACTGTGATGATGTGAGACCAGTATGGCTTCAAACGGGTACAACTCCACAGCATGTGGACAAGAGTTCCGACAGAGATGGTGCATCTTTGACATTGATCAGAGATGTCATTTCCTAATTTACTTAACCTGTATGGCGTAAAATATGTTCTATGGTAAATATTGAATTGAATTTGTCTGTGTTTAGAAGACACCAATTTTGTTTGTGCCAATTCCAATAATCTGTTCCAATTCTCCTCTGTGTAAGTACATCCAAGATCTGATTCCCACCTTGTTTTGTTTGTATATCTGGCATAAGCCGGTAAGTTTTCAATAGTGGTTTTATACACCGAAGATATTAAACCTTTAATTCTATTGCGCTTTGGAGTTAAAAATGCATTTTTCAAGCAAAGATTCCTCAGGTCTGTGTGGGAAACTCTCTTTAGTTTGACTCTTGATCCAGCTTCTAATTTGTAAATATTTGAAAAAGTTACGTTTATCTATATCATAAGTTTCTGACATTTGACTGAAACTTAAAAAGACATTATTAGTATAAAGGTCACTAACTAATTTTACTCCTTTTCTCGTCCAGTTTTGTAAAATTCCATCCGATAAGGCTGCTGGGATGTTGGGATTGTTCAGTGAGAGGTGAATTTATCAATAATTTTATATTTTGTCCGACTGATATATGTAATTGCTGCCAGGCGTTAAATGTAGCAGAGATTATTGGGTTTTGAGTGATTATTTTTAGTTTCTTTTTAGATTCCAAAAATGGTACGATTGTTAATGGAATATCCTGTAATTCATATTGTTCGATTGACATCCATTTTACTTCATCTGCTCTGCAGTGAAACCACATCCACAGAGCACGAAGTTGTGCAGCCATATAATACAATTTAAAATTTGGGAGATTCAAGCCCCCTATGGGCGAATGTGGGCCATTCTTGGTTTGTGGGTTCCTGTTGGCCTGTAGTATCAATGTACAAAATTTGAAAATATTTCACCCAAAAATGGGACATTTGGGAATTACCTGTAGCGCCCCCTAGGGGCGAATGTTGGCCATTCTTGGTTTGTGGGTTCCTGTTGGCATGTAGTATCAATGTACCAATTTAGAACATTTTTGACCGGAAAATGGGAATTTCGGCGTGGCCTGTAGCGCCCCCTAGTGGTGAATGTTGGCCATTCTTGGTTTGAGGTTTCCTGTTGACCTGTAGTATCAATGTACCAAATTAGAAAATTTTTGACCAGAAAATGGGAATTTCGGCGTGGCCTCTAGCGCCCCCTAGTGGCGAATGTTGGCCATTCTTGGTTTGAGGGTTCCTGTTGGCCTGTAGTATCAATGTACCAAACTAGAACATTTTTGACCAGAAAATGGGAATTTCGGCATGGCCTGTAGCGCCCCTAAGGGCGAATGTTGGCCATTCTTGGTTTGTGGGTTTCCGCTGGCCAGTAGTATCAATGTACCAAATTAGAACATTTTTGACCAGAAAAAGAAATTTTGGAGTGGCCTGTAGCACCCCCTAAGGGCGAATGTGGGCCATTCTTGGTTTGTGGGTTCCTGCTGGCCTGTAGTATCAATGTACGATATTAGAAAATTTTTGACCCAAAAATGGGACATTTCAGCATGGCCTGTAGCGCCCCCTAAAGGAAAATGTGGGCCAATCTTGGAGTGGGGTTTCCTGTTGGCCTGTAGTATCAATGTACAAAATTAGAAAATCTTTGACCCAAAATTGGAATTTTGGGCATGGCCTGTAGCGCCCCCTAAAGTCGATTGCGGACCATTCTTGGTGTGGGGTTTCCTGTTGGCCTATAGTATAAATGTACACAATGAGAAAATTTTTGACCAGAAAGTAATTTTATCTAAGTAAGGGTGAATATGGGCCATTCTTTGCACAGTACTTCAGAGTGATGTCATCTTGAAGCATGTTAGGTTTGAAAAACCATCAGTCAAAATGACATTTGATTTATTGCCACATATATATTGATAAAACGTGGACATTTACATAATCACGCCCCTTTCAGCCATTTTGTATCGTATTAATTTTTGCTAAGTAATGTTTTCAAAGACATCAATTGTACACATGTGTTCCAAATATACCATTTGTACTTTTCATTTACTTGGAAGGTCAATGTTCAGAACGAAGGTTCCCCGTCTGTCGCTCTCTCCACGTTGTGTCGGGGAAGCGACACTAGGGGTCTCTCTTGAGTGCCGAATATGCCTCTGATCCATTGAAAAAAGGCCAATGAGAAGTTGGCAGTCAGTATTTGCATACCCCGCTCCCGGACATACGGGTATAAAGGCGAGGCAAATACTAGAGTTCATTCAGAAATTTTCTTCGGAGCCAATGGTTGTGCATGCTGTTCGCAGTGAAACACACCCGTTCCGTGCATGCTGTTGGATTGAGGGCGCATTACAGCGGTGATTCTTCTCCTTGCACGGCAGTGCATATTGCCCCTGGGAGCCCCGCCGGGTACGTCAAAAATAACATCCCTTTGGTGCCCCTAGCACGGAGATTGGATGCGTGGCTTTCACTTCCCAACCCGTCTCGCTGGCTGGCCCGGACCATCCGACTCGGTTACGCAATTCAGTTTGCCAGGCCCCCGCCCCCCTTCACGGGCGTCCACTTTACCGCAGTGGCCAACATGCCAAGTTCCTGCACGCGGAGATCGCTACTCTCTTACTCAAAGACGCGATAGAGCCTGTCCCTCCAACCGAAATGAAGAAGGGTTTCTACAGCCCTTACTTCATTGTACTCAAGAAAGGTGGCGGCTTACGACCAATCTTGGACCTGCAAGTTTTCAAACGAGCGCTGTTCAAATCCCGTTCAAAATGCTCATGCACAAGTGTATCTTGACAAGCGTCCAGCACCTAGATTGGTTCGCAGCGGTAGACCTGAAGGACGCGTACTTCCACGTCTCAATTTTGCCACAACATCGACCCTTTCTATGGTTCGCGTTCACCGGCCAGGCGTTTCAGTACAAAGTCCTCCCCTTCGGCATGTCTCTGTCCCCTCGCGTCTTCACAAAAGTCGCAGAGGCAGCTCTTGCCCCCGCTCCGAGAAGCCGGCATCTGCATACTCAATTACCTTGACGACTGGCTCATACTAGCCCACTCCCGAGAGTTACTATGCACTCACAGAGACCAGGTGCTCAGGCACCTCAGCCACTTGGGGCTTCAGGTCAACCGAGAAAAGAGCAAGCTAACCCCGGTCCAGAGCATCTCCTTTCTCGGCATGGAGTTAGACTCAGTCTCAATGTCCGCATGTCTCACCAACGAGCGTGCGCAGACGGTGCTTAAATGCCTCGCCATATTCAGGCCAGGCACTACGGTCCCTCTAAAACTCTCCCAGAGGCTCCTGGGGCATATAGCATCCTCCACCGCGACCACGCCGCTGGGGTTGATGCATATGAGACCGATTCAGCACTGGCTTCAGACTCGAGTCCCGAGACGAGCATGGCGCCATGTGACAATCCCCCCTGCCTGCCGAAAAATACTAAAACCCTGGACAGACCTCTGCTTTCTACGGGCAGGAGTGCCCCTGCAGCAGGTGTCCCGACGCGTCCTGGTCACTACCGACGCCTCCAGATTGGGTTGGGGCGCCGTGTGCAAAGGGCACGCAGCCGCGGGCCGTTGGAGAGGGGCCCCGCTGCGCTGGCATATCAATTGCCTAGAGTTGTTGACTGTCTTCTTTGCCCTGGGGCAGTTTCTTCCGTTAATTCGAGACAAACCCGTCCTAATCAGTTCAGACAGCACCACTGCGGTAGCGTACATAAATTGCCATGGCGGCGTACGCTCTTGCCACATGTTACGACTCGCCCGTCTTCTCATCCTTTGGAGCCAAGTCAAGTCAATTTTATTTGTATAGCGCCAGTAGTATGTATTATATACGTTGTGACAAAAAATGATTTATGGCCCTGATTTATGGTTTAATTGCTGTACATTTGACCTTTCCCTCCGCCCCCCCCTCCCCTCCCTCCTGTAGTTGTAGGCTACATGCTGTGATATGGCGTGTCTGTTCTGATACCCCCATATGTGTATTTAAAAGAGTAGAAAGATTATTAATCTTTAATGGAAAACTGAGATGACAAAAAAGTAGTATTACGTTTAAAATGTGTTTAAATGATGTCTTTATTGGGGTTTAATGCTTGGTGAAAAACTGTTTTGTTTTTTTAAACTTTTGACAAAGAGAAGAAAATGTGTATTTAAACATTACGTTGTCTAACACATCTCTAGCAATGTCACTTTAAAGATGCTGAACAAAAACATAAAATGTATTTAAAAATTGTATTTCAACAAAGAGCATTTTAAATAGCATAAATTGTAAAATGCAGCATAAAATCTACCGTTTAAAATCCTTTCATGAACTCATTCAGCGATAAGTGATGTAAGTAAGACGATGTTTAACATTAACCTAGCAAACATGATACATTTTCTAAAAACATAATATATATTTTTAACTATATAAGACAGAAATCTTACACGACTCCGTTTAAAGTCCTTTCGCGATCTCGTCCAAAATGACAATGGCGTGAGACAAGCCCCTCTGCGGGGTGGGGCTTAACCCCTCCTAATCTTAGGACGTGTGTTTTAAAGGTTTAAATGTATTTAACGAAAACTTTGACATTTTGTTTTAAAAAACGTATCAAGTTGGCAAATACAACAAAGGCACTCTAAAATTATAAAAACTTTAACAACATTCACTAGAAAATACAGTATTTTGGTAAACAGGTTTATTTTATATATAATTCTGACGAAATATCTTTAATACACAAGTTTGTTACATTTTTTTATTTTTTAACCATGAGATTCTAAAACAGTGGATACTGAATGATATTAGTTAACAAATAGGTTTATTTTACGCAAACAGACGATACTGGTTGCAGTCTCATTCAGACGTTCACTTTAAAAAAGAATAAACGATTAACAAGTGTTATTTACTTTTACCAGAGACGTATTTTAAACCAAATAGTATGAGTTTTCATTGAAATAGTATGCATTATAAATTGTAACTTTAACACGTGTTGTATTGCATTTTTTTCCAATCAAAATTATTTCAGGAGTGCATCCAAATTGATAAGGCGTTTTTTTATCCAGTCCTTAAGGCGCTGAGCAGCGGGGGATTCGTTTTCATGCTGCGGGGTAATTCATTTTATGATTCAGACATAAAGGCGACAAAATGACTGGGGGTTAATTAAATTTGTATTTTGACCAGACCTTAGGGTTGTTAATTGGATCTGTGTTCATGGGGTGAATACGCGCCAAGATTTCGAAGTGTCAATTTAAAGCTTTGATCTCTGGATATTTCACAACTGGGGTTCGGTATAGTCTATCCACAGTCCTTTTAAATGATTCAGCCACAGATTAAACTATCAAACATCCCAATGTTGCATTATTCAGTTCTAAAATAACTTTTAACTAAACATATTAATATTGTAAATTAATGCGTCCTTTCTTCACGCGCAACTGCCTACTAAAAACGAATTCTGACAAAATATCTTTAATACAAACGTTTGTTACATTTTTTTATTTTTAACCATGAGATTCTAAAACAGTGGATACTGAATGATATTAGTTTATTTTACGCAAACAGAGTATACTGGCTGAGCAGTCTCATTCAGACGTTCACTTTAAAAAACGAATAAACGATTAACAAGTGTTATTTACTTTTACCAGAAACGTATTTTAAACCAAATAGTATGAGTTTTCATTGAAATAGTATGCATTATAAATTATAGCTTTAACACGTGTTGTATTGCATTTTTTCCAATCAAAATTATTTCAGGAGTGCATCCAAATTGATAAGGCGTTTTTGATCCAATCCTTAAGGCGCTGAGCAGCGGGGGATTCGTTTTCATGCTGCGGGGTAATTCATTTTATGATTCAGACATAAAGGCGACGATCGACAGATGTTTTGTGGCAGGGATGTGTAGTGAAGACGCACCAAGAGTTCGAAGTATCAATTTAAATCTTTGATCTCTTAATTTTTCACAACGGGTGTTTTGGTCGACAGTCCTTTTAAATTATTTCAGGCACAGATTAAACTATCAAACATCCCAATGTTGCATTATTCAGTTCTAAAAGAGGTTTTAACTAAACATATTAATATTGTAAATTAATGGGTCCTTTCTTCACGCGCAACCGCCTACTAAAAACAAGCTAATAGGCCTACATTCAATAATATTATAATAAAAACAGCCGCTGAGTTAAATCACTAGACAGAAAGATGTGCGGTCGTTTAAATGTATGAAAACAAAATGAGATCAATTGTTGTCTAAGAAAAGTGTATTTTTCTGTTGAGAATTATATAAAAGAGACATGAATAAAAATGTGTTACGTTTATAGGCCTACGTCATTTTGAGTTGTCGCGCTGTGTCATGAACCCAGATTTAAACAGAAGATGGAGCCAGATAGCTGTGGTGTTATTGTGAACCTAGTGACAAAAAAAAAAAAAACGATTTACGACTTAATTGCTGTACCTTGTGACAAAAAATATTTATGGCCCATGCTTTATGACCTAATTGGTGTACATTTGAACTTTTAATTCCTGCCCCCCCCCCCTTCCCCAAAGATCAACAAAGATCATTTTAAATGAAATGGCATACATTAATTGTAAAAGAATCTTACATGTTTCCGTTTAAAGTCCTTTCACAACCTCATCCAACGATAATGGTTTAAGAAAGACAATGTTTAACATTAACCTAGCAAAAAGGATACGTTTTCTAAAAACATAATATATTATTTTAACTATAGCTTTAACACAAAAATCTTACATTTCTCCGTTTAAAGTCCTTTCACGAGCTCATCCAAAATGACAATGTAAGAAAGTTGACAAGCCCCCTCTGGTGGGTTGGGGGTTTAATCCCACGGTCAAGATTATTTCACAACATTTTAGGAAGTAATGTCTTTGAAACATTTGAAAATGTGTTTTAAACAAAGTGTTTCAAGTTGGCAAACACAACAAAGTCACTCTAAAAATTATAAAAAACTTTGACAACATTCACTAGTTTTGTGTTTTGAGTTATATTACTAAAACACGATAAAACATTTCACGTAATTTTAGATGTATTTTTAACAATTGTATTGCATTTTTTCAGTTCAAAGTCCTTTCACGAGATTATCCACATTTTCCAAAAAGACTTTAAAGCCATAAGGTATTTTTGATCTAGACTTTAAGGATATTAATAATGTAAATGAATGCGTCCTTTCTTCAGGCGCAACCGCCTACTAAAAACAAGCTAATAGGCCTACATTCAATAATATTATAATAAAAACAGCCGCTGAGTTAAATCACTAGACAGAAAGATGTGCGGTCGTTTAAATGTATGAAAACAAATGAGATCAATTGTTGTCTAAGAAAAGTGTATTTTTCTGTTGAGAATTATATAAAAGAGACATGAATAAAACTTTTTTTATATATACGTCATTTTGAACTTTTGAAAGTTTTAAACTTTTATATGCGTCATTTTGAGTTTGTCGCGGAGCATCATGAACCCAGATTTAAAGAGAAGATGGCGTCAGCTGTGGTGTGATTGTGAACTCATGACAGGACATGTAATTTCATGGTCAGGGTGAGTGAGGGGATCCCAGCGTGGGAGATGCGTGAGGAAGCTGAGTTAGGGTCGCCGTTATTTTAGCGTCACCGGAATCTCCGAAAAGAACACATCACGACTAATGTTATAATGTTACCTGCTGTAATAGGGCTATTGTGCAGTGGACTTTATTGGTATCAGAATCCGCCAAAGGACATGGACTGATTATTATCCTGGTGTGACTTTGCGGCCGCTGGAATGACCCGCGCCTGCACTTCATACATAGGGAGGGGTCTTGCCGACCCAGGACAAGGGAAGTGTTTTAAATTATTATATGTAACATTGTATGGATGTATTGTCTGTCTCTGTCCCCAGTGCGGGAACTGTATTGGGAAAGGGATCAGGGGAGGGGGAGGGTGTTGCGTCCTATGGGGGTGCGGTGAATTGGGGTAAAACTGTGAATGAATTGAGTGGATCTTGAGTTGGCTGTTGTGTTTTTATAACGTGTGCTGCATAGCAGTATTTGTATTGCAGCCTGGACTTATTAATCTGATGTTTAATAAAGTAAACTGTCTTTGTGAAATAGTCTGAGTGGTTGTGTGATTTATCTTCTGGCATTGACAAGTAGGCCTAATGAAATAACATAACTGTTACACTTGCAAAAGATTTGACAAATGCAATGTGTTTAACAACACGTCTTAAACATGAGAGACAAAAGCGGTTATAAAAGCAATGGATACATGAGACCATTGAATTGAATCTGAAGCGTTATAGAGAGAGAATGCCAAACGAAGTGCAAGTTCTCGATATGTGACTGATGAAAATGATAGAATTAAACTTAAAAGTACAATGCTCAGAACTATGCAACCAACAAGCAACATCGCATCAACATAAAAGAACAGAGCGACAGAAGTATGCCAATATCAAACAGCTACAAATGATATAACTATTTCTTCTTTTCGTTGTAAAAAGCAGGCTGAACGGTGTGTTGTTTACACTTTCAAACCATATGTTTGTTTACTTCTGTAAGGGGTTAAACCGTTTCATTAGGTAATACGAGGTTTATACACGTGTATTATTCGGTAGTCAATCTAAAAATATTTTATTTTAAGCCATAGTAAAAAACTCATTACATTACAGATTTGAAAACACAACCCCATTTAAAACAGACTGTCTAGTGTATTTCGTGTGCAAGTGTCACAGATGAGACACGTTTGTGTGCGAGACGGCAGCGGGTGTTTAACAAGTGCATTACTCTTTTAAAATGATATTTTTTCCAAGCTAATGTTTGGCATTAGTTTAGCAAACACTTTTATTTCACTAAAACACAATAATATATATATATTTTTAGCTATAGCTCTAACAACAAATATCTTACATTTTTACCTTTAACAATGTTTCCAAATCAGTGGATATTGCTTGTGAAGCAAACTCATTCAGATATTTGACTAAAACAATGTTTTTAAAGAATTCTGACGATATCTTTAATACAAAGGTTTGTTACATTTTTAATTTAAACATGAGATTCTAAAACAAAAGTCTACGGTTATGCAGCAAAACACACATTCAGTTTAAATATGAACAAATATTTTAACAAAAATAAAGTTTTGTGTTTTGATTTATATTACTAAAATACGATAAAGCATTTCACGTAATTTTAGATGTATCTTTAACACATGTTGTCTTGCATTTTTACTTAGAACTGTTTTTAAACATTAGGTTGGCTAACACAACTCTAGCAATGACGCTTTAAAGATGCTAAACAAAAACTTTACCATAAAATGTATTTAACATTTTTATTTCAACAATGATCATTTTAAATGAAATACCATACATTCATTGTAAAATGTAACAAAGATTCTTACATTTTTCCACCCAAAGCCTCATTTTCCACCCAAAGCCTCATTTTCCACCCAAAGTCTTTCAATCGATACTGAGTTCTTACAGGAAGTCAGAGGTCTGGGGTAGGGAGGTTTTTTCAGAATACGCACACACCCCTGATCAGACCTGATGGTGTCTTGTGTATTTCTGTTCAGTAAAACAAGATGGTGTCACGAGTTTCCTGGTGTTTTATGGCTTGCTTTCATTGAAAAGCATGGTGACAACCAAAAGTGTGAAAGAAGGGGGTAAAAGGGTTTATTTTGTTATAAAAGTTTTTCTTTTTACCCATCAAGTGCTCCATGTAACATTGTGAAACATGGTAGAGATGTGGTTAAAGAAGTATTGCTCTTTGTAATACAGGCAACAAGTAAATATAATTACTTAAAAGAATAGAAAGATTTTAGAAATCACTTGCAAAATCAATAGTTCAAATTCAGAGGTTTTTATAGTATGCTGTACACAGTTATCATAAAACCCATGTCAATTCAAGTGTGAACATTTCAAAGAAATGGGGTACTAGCATACTGGAAAACAAGCAAATGACTTGTGTTATGCACGCATAAGACATTTTAACACCAATTCATACCCTGAAAATACATCCATGGTACCGTTACGTCACTAGGGTGTCAAACACAAATGCAAATGCTGAGTTTACTTTGACCCCCCATATTTTGGCATTCATTTACTCATTCCTGGATCAAACCCTCACACTCAGAAACTTGTACATGGCATCACAACAGTACACATTTTTGTTTACAACTGATCTTACTGATTTTTATTTCATGAAAACAACTAAACGTGTACCAATAACCGATTAAGTAACGTGTTTACAGGACTGCATTTACTCACAAAAGTTATTCTATTCCCACAATTGGATTTTTTTGTTTGTTGTAGAGTTATCCTCATTTGTAAATAGTTATTTGTTTAAATGTTGCAATATTTTCTAGTTTACAAAGATGTCAGTTTTAACACACACACACACACACACACACACACACACACACACACACACACACACACACACACACACACACACACACACTTTAAAGTTAAGTATCATTATAATATCAAATTCACAACGACCAGTCCTTCTATACATTACACTTATGTACACAAGTACATTAACTTTGTAGTACGTTGACTGAACCACAATAAATGTTTCTCCAAACCTGGAATAAAATAATTTGCCAGAGTGTCGTTTAAACATCTCATGTTTGACGTAATAAACTAAAGTTGTTTTCCCTGAAGACCCGTAAGAAGAGTTGTTTTTACAGGCTATTTGTTAAAAGAGTCCTGTTGTGTGTAATGGTTGTGTCAGATTATCATACCATACAAACACTTACTAACTACACACATGCACAAACACTGTACTCTGTACACAGATTTTAAACTTCTAGCAAAGATTTTAGCAAATAGATTAAAGAAAATTTTTACCTAATATTATTGAAACAAATCAGGCATATGCGATTGAAAGAAGAGATATAACAGACAGTTTGTAACATAAGGGACGTGGTGAGCTACATGATGGCTGAGGGTAAAAGGGGATAAGTCTGGATCTAGAAAAGGCCTTTGACAGAGTGGAGCATGAGTTTTTATTTCAGATTTTAGGAAAATTTGGGTTTGGGAAGAATTTTATAAAGTGGATACAAATTTTATATAAAGGGGCTAAAAGTCAAGTAAAGTGCAATGGGTTTTTAACAGGGGTTTTTAATAACTCCAGATCAATTAGACAAGGATGTCCATTATCGGCACAGTTATACAGTTTAGTGGCAGAGTCTTTGGGGTTGGCAATAAGGGCTGAAAAGGAGGTCAAAGGGCTTGTTTTAGGAGAGAATGAAGAGATACAAAAAATGTATCAATACTCAGATGATACAACTTTAAAGTGTGTGTGTGTGTGTGTGTGTGTGTGTGTGTGTGTGTGTGTGTGTGTGTGTGTGTGTGTGTGTGTGTTAAAACTGACATCTTTGTAAACTAGAAAACATTGCAACATTTAAACAAATAACTATTTACAAATGAGGATAACTCTACAACAAACAAAAAAATCCAATTGTGGGAATAGAATAACTTTTGTGAGTAAATGCAGTCCTGTAAACACGTTACTTAATCGGTTATTGGTACACGTTTAGTTGTTTTCATGAAATAAAAATCAGTAAGATCAGTTGTAAACAAAAATGTGTACTGTTGTGATGCCATGTACAAGTTTCTGAGTGTGAGGGTTTGATCCAGGAATGAGTAAATGAATGCCAAAATATGGGGGTCAAAGTAAACTCAGCATTTGCATTTGTGTTTGACACCCTAGTGACGTAACGGTACCATGGATGTATTTTCAGGGTATGAATTGGTGTTAAAATGTCTTATGCGTGCATAACACAAGTCATTTGCTTGTTTTCCAGTATGCTAGTACCCCATTTCTTTGAAATGTTCACACTTTAATTGACATGGGTTTTATGATAACTGTGTACAGCATACTATAAAAACCTCTGAATTTGAACTATTGATTTTGCAAGTGATTTCTAAAATCTTTCTATTCTTTTAAGTAATTATATTTACTTGTTGCCTGTATTACAAAGAGCAATACTTCTTTAACCACATCTCTACCATGTTTCACAATGTTACATGGAGCACTTGATGGGTAAAAAGAAAAACTTTTATAACAAAATAAACCCTTTTACCCCCTTCTTTCACACTTTTGGTTGTCACCATGCTTTTCAATGAAAGCAAGCCATAAAACACCAGGAAACTCGTGACACCATCTTGTTTTACTGAACAGAAATACACAAGACACCATCAGGTCTGATCAGGGGTGTGTGCGTATTCTGAAAAAACCTCCCTACCCCAGACCTCTGACTTCCTGTAAGAACTCAGTATCGATTGAAAGACTTTGGGTGGAAAATGAGGCTTTGGGTGGAAAATGAGGCTTTGGGTGGAAAAATGTAAGAATCTTTGTTACATTTTACAATGAATGTATGGTATTTCATTTAAAATGATCATTGTTGAAATAAAAATGTTAAATACATTTTATGGTAAAGTTTTTGTTTAGCATCTTTAAAGCGTCATTGCTAGAGTTGTGTTAGCCAACCTAATGTTTAAAAACAGTTCTAAGTAAAAATGCAAGACAACATGTGTTAAAGATACATCTAAAATTACGTGAAATGCTTTATCGTATTTTAGTAATATAAATCAAAACACAAAACTTTATTTTTGTTAAAATATTTGTTCATATTTAAACTGAATGTGTGTTTTGCTGCATAACCGTAGACTTTTGTTTTAGAATCTCATGTTTAAATTAAAAATGTAACAAACCTTTGTATTAAAGATATCGTCAGAATTCTTTAAAAACATTGTTTTAGTCAAATATCTGAATGAGTTTGCTTCACAAGCAATATCCACTGATTTGGAAACATTGTTAAAGGTAAAAATGTAAGATATTTGTTGTTAGAGCTATAGCTAAAAATATATATATATTATTGTGTTTTAGTGAAATAAAAGTGTTTGCTAAACTAATGCCAAACATTAGCTTGGAAAAAATATCATTTTAAAAGAGTAATGCACTTGTTAAACACCCGCTGCCGTCTCGCACACAAACGTGTCTCATCTGTGACACTTGCACACGAAATACACTAGACAGTCTGTTTTAAATGGGGTTGTGTTTTCAAATCTGTAATGTAATGAGTTTTTTACTATGGCTTAAAATAAAATATTTTTAGATTGACTACCGAATAATACACGTGTATAAACCTCGTATTACCTAATGAAACGGTTTAACCCCTTACAGAAGTAAACAAACATATGGTTTGAAAGTGTAAACAACACACCGTTCAGCCTGCTTTTTACAACGAAAAGAAGAAATAGTTATATCATTTGTAGCTGTTTGATATTGGCATACTTCTGTCGCTCTGTTCTTTTATGTTGATGCGATGTTGCTTGTTGGTTGCATAGTTCTGAGCATTGTACTTTTAAGTTTAATTCTATCATTTTCATCAGTCACATATCGAGAACTTGCACTTCGTTTGGCATTCTCTCTCTATAACGCTTCAGATTCAATTCAATGGTCTCATGTATCCATTGCTTTTATAACCGCTTTTGTCTCTCATGTTTAAGACGTGTTGTTAAACACATTGCATTTGTCAAATCTTTTGCAAGTGTAACAGTTATGTTATTTCATTAGGCCTACTTGTCAATGCCAGAAGATAAATCACACAACCACTCAGACTATTTCACAAAGACAGTTTACTTTATTAAACATCAGATTAATAAGTCCAGGCTGCAATACAAATACTGCTATGCAGCACACGTTATAAAAACACAACAGCCAACTCAAGATCCACTCAATTCATTCACAGTTTTACCCCAATTCACCGCACCCCCATAGGACGCAACACCCTCCCCTCCCCTGATCCCTTTCCCAATACAGTTCCCGCACTGGGGACAGAGACAGACAATACATCCATACAATGTTACATATAATAATTTAAAACACTTCCCTTGTCCTGGGTCGGCAAGACCCTCCCTATGTATGAAGTGCAGGCGCGGGTCATTCCAGCGGCCGCAAAGTCACACCAGGATAATAATCAGTCCATGTCCTTTGGCGGATTCTGATACCAATAAAGTCCACTGCACAATAGCCCTATTACAGCAGGTAACATTATAACATTAGTCGTGATGTGTTCTTTTCGGAGATTCCGGTGACGCTAAAATAACGGCGACCCTAACTCAGCTTCCTCACGCATCTCCCACGCTGGGATCCCCTCACTCACCCTGACCATGAAATTACATGTCGTGTCATGAGTTCACAATGACACCACAGCTGACGCCATCTTCTCTTTAAATCTGGGTTCATGATGCTCCGCGACAAACTCAAAATGACGCATATAAAAGTTTAAAACTTTCAAAAGTTCAAAATGACGTATATATATAAAAAAGTTTTATTCATGTCTCTTTTATATAATTCTCAACAGAAAAATACACTTTTCTTAGACAACAATTGATCTCATTTGTTTTCATACATTTAAACGACCGCACATCTTTCTGTCTAGTGATTTAACTCAGCGGCTGTTTTTATTATAATATTATTGAATGTAGGCCTATTAGCTTGTTTTTAGTAGGCGGTTGCGCCTGAAGAAAGGACGCATTCATTTACATTATTAATATCCTTAAAGTCTAGATCAAAAATACCTTATGGCTTTAAAGTCTTTTTGGAAAATGTGGATAATCTCGTGAAAGGACTTTGAACTGAAAAAATGCAATACAATTGTTAAAAATACATCTAAAATTACGTGAAATGTTTTATCGTGTTTTAGTAATATAACTCAAAACACAAAACTAGTGAATGTTGTCAAAGTTTTTTATAATTTTTAGAGTGACTTTGTTGTGTTTGCCAACTTGAAACACTTTGTTTAAAACACATTTTCAAATGTTTCAAAGACATTACTTCCTAAAATGTTGTGAAATAATCTTGACCGTGGGATTAAACCCCCAACCCACCAGAGGGGGCTTGTCAACTTTCTTACATTGTCATTTTGGATGAGCTCGTGAAAGGACTTTAAACGGAGAAATGTAAGATTTTTGTGTTAAAGCTATAGTTAAAATAATATATTATGTTTTTAGAAAACGTATCCTTTTTGCTAGGTTAATGTTAAACATTGTCTTTCTTAAACCATTATCGTTGGATGAGGTTGTGAAAGGACTTTAAACGGAAACATGTAAGATTCTTTTACAATTAATGTATGCCATTTCATTTAAAATGATCTTTGTTGATCTTTGGGGAAGGGGGGGCAGGAATTAAAAGTTCAAATGTACACCAATTAGGTCATAAAGCATGGGCCATAAATATTTTTTGTCACAAGGTACAGCAATTAAGTCGTAAATCGTTTTTTTTTTGTCACTAGGTTCACAATAACACCACAGCTATCTGGCTCCATCTTCTGTTTAAATCTGGGTTCATGACACAGCGCGACAACTCAAAATGACGTAGGCCTATAAACGTAACACATTTTTATTCATGTCTCTTTTATATAATTCTCAACAGAAAAATACACTTTTCTTAGACAACAATTGATCTCATTTTGTTTTCATACATTTAAACGACCGCACATCTTTCTGTCTAGTGATTTAACTCAGCGGCTGTTTTTATTATAATATTATTGAATGTAGGCCTATTAGCTTGTTTTTAGTAGGCGGTTGCGCGTGAAGAAAGGACCCATTAATTTACAATATTAATATGTTTAGTTAAAACCTCTTTTAGAACTGAATAATGCAACATTGGGATGTTTGATAGTTTAATCTGTGCCTGAAATCATTTAAAAGGACTGTCGACCAAAACACCCGTTGTGAAAAATTAAGAGATCAAAGATTTAAATTGATACTTCGAACTCTTGGTGCGTCTTCACTACACATCCCTGCCACAAAACATCTGTCGATCGTCGCCTTTATGTCTGAATCATAAAATGAATTACCCCGCAGCATGAAAACGAATCCCCCGCTGCTCAGCGCCTTAAGGATTGGATCAAAAAACGCCTTATCAATTTGGATGCACTCCTGAAATAATTTTGATTGGAAAAAATGCAATACAACACGTGTTAAAGCTACAATTTATAATGCATACTATTTCAATGAAAACTCATACTATTTGGTTTAAAATACGTTTCTGGTAAAAGTAAATAACACTTGTTAATCGTTTATTCGTTTTTTAAAGTGAACGTCTGAATGAGACTGCTCAGCCAGTATACTCTGTTTGCGTAAAATAAACTAATATCATTCAGTATCCACTGTTTTAGAATCTCATGGTTAAAAATAAAAAAATGTAACAAACGTTTGTATTAAAGATATTTTGTCAGAATTCGTTTTTAGTAGGCAGTTGCGCGTGAAGAAAGGACGCATTAATTTACAATATTAATATGTTTAGTTAAAAGTTATTTTAGAACTGAATAATGCAACATTGGGATGTTTGATAGTTTAATCTGTGGCTGAATCATTTAAAAGGACTGTGGATAGACTATACCGAACCCCAGTTGTGAAATATCCAGAGATCAAAGCTTTAAATTGACACTTCGAAATCTTGGCGCGTATTCACCCCATGAACACAGATCCAATTAACAACCCTAAGGTCTGGTCAAAATACAAATTTAATTAACCCCCAGTCATTTTGTCGCCTTTATGTCTGAATCATAAAATGAATTACCCCGCAGCATGAAAACGAATCCCCGCTGCTCAGCGCCTTAAGGACTGGATAAAAAACGCCTTATCAATTTGGATGCACTCCTGAAATAATTTTGATTGGAAAAAATGCAATACAACACGTGTTAAAGTTACAATTTATAATGCATACTATTTCAATGAAAACTCATACTATTTGGTTTAAAATACGTCTCTGGTAAAAGTAAATAACACTTGTTAATCGTTTATTCTTTTTTAAAGTGAACGTCTGAATGAGACTGCAACCAGTATCGTCTGTTTGCGTAAAATAAACCTATTTGTTAACTAATATCATTCAGTATCCACTGTTTTAGAATCTCATGGTTAAAAAATAAAAAAATGTAACAAACTTGTGTATTAAAGATATTTCGTCAGAATTATATATAAAATAAACCTGTTTACCAAAATACTGTATTTTCTAGTGAATGTTGTTAAAGTTTTTATAATTTTAGAGTGCCTTTGTTGTATTTGCCAACTTGATACGTTTTTTTAAAACAAAGTGTCAAAGTTTTCGTTAAATACATTTAAACCTTTAAAACACACGTCCTAAGATTAGGAGGGGTTAAGCCCCACCCCCGCAGAGGGGCTTGTCTCACGCCATTGTCATTTTGGACGAGATCGCGAAAGGACTTTAAACGGAGTCGTGTAAGATTTCTGTCTTATATAGTTAAAAATATATATTATGTTTTTAGAAAATGTATCATGTTTGCTAGGTTAATGTTAAACATCGTCTTACTTACATCACTTATCGCTGAATGAGTTCATGAAAGGATTTTAAACGGTAGATTTTATGCTGCATTTTACAATTTATGCTATTTAAAATGCTCTTTGTTGAAATACAATTTTTAAATACATTTTATGTTTTTGTTCAGCATCTTTAAAGTGACATTGCTAGAGATGTGTTAGACAACGTAATGTTTAAATACACATTTTCTTCTCTTTGTCAAAAGTTTAAAAAAACAAAACAGTTTTTCACCAAGCATTAAACCCCAATAAAGACATCATTTAAACACATTTTAAACGTAATACTACTTTTTTTGTCATCTCAGTTTTCCATTAAAGATTAATAATCTTTCTACTCTTTTAAATACACACATGGGGGTATCAGAACAGACACGCCATATCACAGCATGTAGCCTACAACTACAGGAGGGAGGGGAGGGGGGGCGGAGGGAAAGGTCAAATGTACAGCAATTAAACCATAAATCAGGGCCATAAATCATTTTTTGTCACAACGTATATAATACATACTACTAGCGCCTTTCACAACACACATCGTTTCAAAGCAGCTTTACAGAATATTAGCATTAACAGACGATAAGAAATGTAATGTCTATAAAGTCGATTAATCATCATTGTGTAATTTAGATAAAATACGAATTTTAATAGTGTTTATAAATAATTAAATGATAATTGTATTAATAACCCCAGTGAGCAAGCTGTAGGCGACTGTGGCAAGGAACACAAAACTCCATAAGATAAAAAAAAAGAGAAAAATAACCTTGGGAGAAACCAGACTCACTGTGGGGGCCAGTTCCCCTCTGGCTAACATTATGAATGTAATGTAAATATTAATTATGTATAGGTAAAATCATGGTTTAAAATTATTAAACTAAGTGATAAGGGTCATTGATTAAACATAGATTGTGTTTGAACTGTAAGATTAATGACCAAAGTCTTTGAAGTCCATCTTGATTAATTGCAGAAGTTCACATAGATGCAATTGTCCTTGTTAATTGGCTGATGAAGGCTTTTGTTGGCAATTGTTAGTCTAAGCATTTCATTTCAGGATCGTAGTCCATAAATAGACCGAGGTGATGCAGGTTGGAGTTGGCATAATTTCATCCTCTGAAGTCCGTCATAATAGATTGAAGTGATGTTTGGCTGGCACCGGCTGCATTTAGTCATCATCATTCTGCGACATGTAGCAGTGGAGTCCAACATGAAGCAGGAATGGTGCTGGATCCAGCCGGTTCTGGTGACCTCAGGATAGGAGTCCCGAGGTTGAGACAGGGAAACAAATAAAAAGATGTAAGCGTAGATGCCATTGCATTTATTGCAGAGTTAGAGATCATGCTCAATGTTTCTGGTTTCTGGTTCCGCAGACCCAACTAAAGCAGCCTAATTGTGGGATAAATTAGGTGTATGCCTGGCTAAATAGATGAGTCTTTAGTCTAGACTTAAACTGAGAGAGTGTGTCTGCATCTCGAACAGTGTTTGGGAGACTATTCCATAGTTTAGGAGCCAAATATGAAAAGGATCTTCCTCCTTTAGTGGATTTTGATATTCTAGGAACTATTAATAGGCCAGAATTTTGCGATCTTAATGAACGTGTTGGAATATAGCGTGTTAGAAGATCATTTAAGTACTAGTGGAGCTAGACCATTCAAAGCTTTGTACGTAGTTAACAGAATTTAAAAATCAATACGAATTTAACAGGTAGCCAATGTAACGATGATAAAATGGGGCTAATATGATCATATTTCTTGGTTCTCGCCAGCACTCTGGCTGCTGCATTTTGAACCAATTGAAGTTTATTTATTGATCTTGCTGGACATCCTCCCAGTAATGCATTACAATAATCTAGTCTTGAGGTCATGAACGCATGAATTAGTTTTTCGGCATCAGCAACCAAGAGCATATGCCTTAATTTAGCAATATTTCTTAGGTGGAAGAATGCTGTTCTACAAACATTTGTAATTTGATTTTCAAAGGACAGATTGGTATCAAATATAACACCTAAGTTCTTTGCTGTTGAAGATGATGTAACAGTACATCCATCTAGAGTCAAATTATATTTTAGTGGCTTATTTTTAGAGTTTTTTGGTCCAATAATTAGAACCTCTGTTTTGTCAGAATTGAGTAGAAGGAAATTTCTGGCCATCCAATCTTTTATTTCATTGATACACTCTGCTAATTTTGACAATTGTGAAATCTCATCAGGTTTTGAAGAAATATAAAGTTGTGTATCGTCAGCATAGCAGTGGAAACTTATTCCACGATTCCTGATAATATCTCCCAGGGGAAGCATATACATGGAGAAAAGCAGAGGCCCTAAAACTGATCCCTGTGGCACTCCATATA
Source organism: Xyrauchen texanus (assembly GCF_025860055.1). Taxonomy (NCBI): domain Eukaryota; kingdom Metazoa; phylum Chordata; class Actinopteri; order Cypriniformes; family Catostomidae; genus Xyrauchen; species Xyrauchen texanus. The sequence continues at coordinate 6,823,962 of NC_068313.1, read as the reverse complement.
TTTTACTTTTGTTTGGTTTGACAATTCCTCATTTAAATAGACAAAGTGGTAGCGGTCTGCTAAATATGACCTAAACCATGCTAATGCCACTCCACAAATTCCAACATAATTCTCCAGCCTATTCAAGAGAATGTTGTGATCTATCGTGTCGAATGCAGCACTAAGATCTAAAAGCACTAGAAGAGAAATGCAGCCGTGATCAGATGATAAGAGCAAGTCATTTGTAACTCTGATAAGTGCAGTCTCTGTACTGTGATGAGGCCTAAATCCTGATTGAAATTCTTCATATATACTATTTCTCTGTAGAAATGAACATATTTGGGAGGATACTACCTTTTCTAGTATTTTTGACATAAACGGGAGATTTGAAATCGGTCTATAATTAGCAAGTTCTCCAGGATCAAGTTGTGGCTTCTTAATTAGCGGTTTGATAATTGCCATTTTAAAGTTTCTTGGGACATGTCCTAAGCATAGCGAGGAGTTAATGATATTAAGAAGAGGTTCTGATATTACAGGAGATACCTCTTTTAAGAGCTTAGTTGGTATAGGATCTAACAAACAAGTTGTGGCTTTTGATGTTTCGATAAGTTTTGTTAGCTCTTCATGACCTATGATAGCGAAGGATTGAAGTTGCACATGAGGGAAATTATTCGACACTGTTTTCTGAGGTGCTATGACAGATGATTGCATAATTCCAATTTTATTTCTGATTATTTCAATTTTATCTGTAAAGAAATTCATGAAGTCATTACTCTTGAGCTGTGACGTAATATCTGGTTCGGTTGAGGCTTTATTCCTAACCAATTTAGCCACAGTACTGAATAAACATCTAGGATTGTTGTGGTTATTTTCTATGAATTTACTAAAATATGCTGACCTGGCAGCTTTGAGTGCATGTTTGTAGCTACAGACACTATCCTTCCATGCACCCTGAAATACTTCTAATTTTGTATTTTTCCACATGCGCTCCATTTTCCGAGCTGCTCTCTTGAGAGCATGAGTGTGATCATTGTACCATGGTGCAGGGCTTATTTCTTTAATTTTCTTTAATCGAAGTGGGGCGACAACATCAAGGGTGCTAGAGAAGACTGCATTTAAATTTTTGTTATTTCATCAAGTTCTTCTGGGCTTTGGGGTTTATTGAGTATATGAGATAGATCTGGAAGAGTATTAGTGAAGTCATCTTTAGTGGTCGAAAGAATAGTTCTACCTGAACGATAGCGTGGTGTAGATTGAGTAACATTAGCTGATTGCAGCATGCAAGAGACGAGGTAATGATCCGAGATGTCATCGCTCTGCTGTAGAATTTCTATATTATCAACATCAACTCCATATGAAAGAATTAAATCTAGCGTATGATTATGGCGATGAGTTGTCTGACTCCAAGAGAGTTGAGAATATCGATAAATGCTAATCCCAATGTATCATTTTCATTATCTATGTGAATGTTGAAGTCACCAACAATTAAGGCTCCATCTACAGTAACTACAAGATCTGATAAAAAATTTGCAAATTCACTAAGGAAGTCTGAATAAGGCCCGGGTGATCTATACACTGTAGCAAGGGTAAAGGACGACAGAGATTTTTTATTTATATTTGTATTTGACGGTGTCACATTAAGCATTATTAGTTCAAAAGACTTACATTTATATCCTGTCCTCTGAGTAACACCAAAAACGTCACTGTAAATTGTAGCAACACCTCCTCCTCGACCCTTCAGATGAGGTTCATGTTTATAACAATAACCTGGGGGAGTAGACTCAGGTCGCTGCGTGCCACTCACATTCCCGGCAAGCTCAATGTGGTAGCTGATTTGGGAACGGTTCGGCCGAGCCCAGGTAGACCTGCTTGCCTCCCGAGAGACCTCCCACTGCCCGCTCTGGTATGGCTGAACAGAGGGGCAGATGCGCTGGCGCTCAGCTGGCCCACAGGACTACGCAAGTATGCATTTCCCCCAGTGAGCCTTCTTGCACAGGTGCTGTGCAAGGTCAGGGAGGACGAGGAACAAGTCACATTAGTGGCTCCCTACTGGGCCAACTGGGCCTGGTTCTCGGACCTCGTGCTCCTCATGACAGCCCCTCCCTGGCGAATCCCCCTGAGGAAGGACTTTCTTTCTCAGGGGCAGGGCACGCTCTGGCATCCGCATCCAGACCTTTGGAAACTCCACGTCTGGTCCCTGGACGGGACATGGAAGATCTAGCTGGTCTACCACCTACCGTCATAGACAAGATCAACCAAGCCAGAGCCCCTTCTACCAGGCTGCTTTACGCCCAGAAGTGGCGCTTGTTTGCAGATTGGTGTTCTTCCAGGACGGAAGACCCACAAAGGTGTGCATTTAGGTCGGTGCTCTTATTCCTGCAAGAGAGGCTGGAGGGGAGGCTGTCCCCTTCCACCCTAAAGGTGTATGTTGCTGCTATCGCGGCTCACCACAACGCAGTAGACGGCAAGTCCCTTGGTAAGCACGACTTAATCATGAGGTTCCTAAGAGGCACCCGGAGGTTAAATCCCTCCCGGCCAAGCCTGTTCCCCTCCTGGGACCTCTCAGTAGTCCTTGCGGGCCTCCAGAGACCTCCCTTCGTGCCGCTAGAATCAGTTGGACTCAGGGCCCTCTCTCTTAAGACTGCCCTGCTGATCGCGCTCGCCTCCATCAAGAGGGTCGGGGACCTGCAAGCGTTCTCTGTCAGCGACACTTGCCTGGAGTTCGGTCCGGCAGACACTCATGTGATCCTAAGACCGCGACCGGGCTATGTGCCCAATGTTCCTACCACGCCCTTCAGAGACCAGGTAGTGAACCTGCAAGCGCTGCCCCGGGAGGAGGCAGACCCAGCCCCTTCGTTGCTGTGTCCGGTGCCCCGGGAGGAGGCAGACCCAGCCCCTTCGTTGCTGTGTCCGTACCTACCTGGACCGCACGCAGAGCTTTAGACGCTTTGAGCAGCTCTTTGTATGCTTTGGCGGACAGCGGAAAGGAAACGCTTTCTCCAAACAGACTTTCCCACTGGGTTGTAGATGCCATTTCATTGGCTTATCACACCCAGGCCATGCCCCCCCTTGCGGGTCCGAGCTTACTCGACAAGGAGTGTTGCGTCCTCGTGGGCACTGGCCAAGGGTACCTCCCTGGCAGACATTTGTAGAGCAGCGGGTTGGGCGACACCCAACACCTTTGCGAGATACTACAATCTCAGGGTTGAGTCAGTTTCATCCCTTGTTTTCTCAGGTCCGAGCCAGTAGAACTCGGTAACACGCTGATGGGCTGGCCGGGTGAATTGCTTGCATATACGCCCTTTCCCTCGCTTGAGGTAAAACAGTGCGTCTTTTTTCCCAGGAGACTCCACTCAACGCGAATCTCTGGTCGATTCCTCCCTAGCCCTCATGGGTCCGCAGTTCGGCGGAGGAACTTGCCGACCCAATCCACTGCGGGTACTCAGATCTACCCTGTACTGGAATAGGTGCTCCACAGAGTAGGGACTCCTACACGGACTCCCCCTGTGTGTATTTTCCGCGATACGGTCCCCTTACGAGCAGACCCGCGTTTTCCTTGGGTAAGTTTCGGCTGTCCCCCGGTCGCCGTGTGTAGCAACTCCACCCTCGCTGAGGCTGGATCTGCCACCGTGCCACTTCCACGTGTCTCCTAAAAACACATGTGATGTATTCACCACCGTACCACTGCCCGCTCTGGTACGGCTGAACAGAGGGGCAGATGCGCTGGTGCACAGCTGGCCCGCGGGACTACGCAAGTATGCATTTCCCCCAGTGAGCCTTCTTGCACAGGTGCTGTGCAAGGTCAGGGAGGACGAGGAACAAGTCACATTAGTGGCTCCCTACTGGGCCAACTGGGCCTGGTTCTCGGACCTCGTGCTCCTCATGACAGCCCCTCCCTGGCGAATCCCCCTGAGGAAGGACTTTCTTTCTCAGGGGCAGGGCACGCTCTGGCATCCGCATCCAGACCTTTGGAAACTCCACGTCTGGTCCCTGGACGGGACATGGAAGATCTAGCTGGTCTACCACCTACCATCATAGACAAGATCAACCAAGCCAGAGCCCCTTCTACCAGGCTGCTTTACGCCCAGAAGTGGCGCTTGTTTGCAGATTGGTGTTCTTCCAGGGCGGAAGACCCACAGAGGTGCGCAGTTAGGTCGGTGCTCTTATTCCTGCAAGAGAGGCTGGAGGGGAGGCTGTCCCCTTCCACCCTAAAGGTGTATGTTGCTGCTATCACGGCTCACCACAACGCAGTAGACGGCAAGTCCCTTGGTAAGCACGACTTAATCATCAGGTTCCTAAGAGGTGCCCGGAGGTTAAATCCCTCCCGGCCAAGCCTGTTCCTCTCCTGGGACCTCTCGGTAGTCCTTGCGGGCCTCCAGAGACCTCCCTTCGAGCCACTAGAATCAGTTGGACTCAGGGCCCTCTCTCTTAAGACTGCCCTGCTGATCGTGCTCACCTCCATCAAGAGGGTCGGGGACCTGCAAGCGTTCTCTGTCAGCGACACTTGCCTGGAGTTCGGTCCGGCAGACACTCAGGTGATCCTAAGACCGCGACCGGGCTATGTGCCCAAGGTTCCTACCATGCCCTTCAGAGACCAGGTAGTGAACCTGCAAGCGCTGCCCCGGGAGGAGGCAGACCCAGCCCCTTCGTTGCTGTGTCCGGTGCCCCGGGAGGAGGCAGACCCAGCCCCTTCGTTGCTGTGTCCGTACCTACCTGGACCACACGCAGAGCTTTAGACGCTCTGAGCAGCTCTTTGTATGCTTTGGCGGACAGCGGAAAGGAAGCACTGTCTCCAAACAGAGGCTTTCCCACTGGGTTGTAGATGCCATTTCATTGGCTTATCACACCCAGGCCGTGCCCCCCCCTTGCGGGTCCGAGCTCACTCGACAAGGAGTGTTGCGTCCTCGTGGGCATTGGCCAAGGGTACCTCCCTGGCAGACATTTGTAGAGCAGCGGGTTGGGCGACACCCAACACCTTTGCGAGATACTACAATCTCAGGGTTGAGTCAGTTTCATCCCGTGTTTTCTCAGGTCCGAGCCAGTAGAACTTGGTAACACGCTGATGGGCTGGCCGGGTGAATCACTTGCATATACGCCCTTTCCCTCGCTTGAGGTAAAACAGTGCATCTTTTTTCCCAGGAGACTCCACTCAATGCGAATCTCTGGTCGATTCCTCCCTAGCACTCATGGGTCCGCAGTTCGGCGGAGGAACTTGTCGACCCAATCCACTGCAGGTACTCAGATCTACCCTGTACTGGAATAGGTGCTCCACAGAGTAGGGACTCCTACGCAGACTCCCCCTGTGTGTATTTTCCGCGATACGGTCCCCTTACGAGCAGACCCGCGTTTTCCTTGGGTACGTTTCGGCTGTTCCCCGGTCGCCGTGTGTAGCAACTCCACCCGCGTTGAGGCTGGATCTGCCACTGCGCCACTTCCACGTGTCGCCTAAAAACACATGTGATGTATTCACCACCGTACCTCCCCAGTTGGGCAGGGGTGGTCTCCGCAGGGTCTTTTCCCCCCTGGAATAGGGAATTGGAATTTGGTAAGACCCCCTTCCCTCAGTGCGTGTAAGGGCCCCGGCTGTCTATTGCTCTATGCGAGAAACATAGAGAGAAAAGAGGCCCAGCCAGGCTTGGCCCGTTCCCGGGTTGGCAAGCGTCGCCTTGTTCCCCTGCCTAGGGTAACCATAAGGATTCCGACGACTTTTCTGGGGCATTGGGGAAATGGTACGTGCAGTCTGACACAGCTGGTCGTATGGCACGTAACAAATACCTGCCCGCTCCTGTGTCAGCAGAACACGTACACGGCTCAGCGCATGGCTGATTTAAATTGGACCCCTAGTGTCGCTTCTCCGACACAACGTGGAGAGAGCGACAGATGGGGAACGTCTAGGTTATGGATGTAACCTCCGTTCCCTGATGGAGGGAACGAGACGTTGTGTCTTCCCGGCCACGTCGCTGAGCCGAACCGCTGTAGTGGCCAGAACCATTTCCGGCTCCTCAGAAAAATCCTGAATGAACTCTAGTATTTGCCTCGCCTTTATACCCGTATGTCCGGGGGGCGGGGTATGCAAATACTGACTGCCAACTTCTCATTGGCCTTTTTTCAATGGATCAGAGGCATATTCAGCGCTCAAGAGAGACCCCTAGTGTCGCTTCTCCGACACAACGTCTCGTTCCCTCCATCAGGGAACAGAGGTTACATCCGTAACCTAGACAATACATTGTTACTGTCTCTTTAAGAGAAACCATGGCATTGAACTGTATATAATTCCCAATGTTCATCTGTCAAAATCCTTTCATTAGGAGCATTGGGATAAACAATGTTTCACTTTTAACTTTCTCTAAAGTAAAATGACTATTTAATTGTTACCGGTTTCCATGCCTGATTCTGGCACAGCTGCTGCTGGCTCCTCAGTCTGTAGCTCATCTTTGCTACCCTCTACAAAACCATTGAATAAAATCAAATTGTATATTAACTACAAACAAATATCACAAAACATGTCACACATACATTTTATGTTAATGCTCATTGGTTATCCTTAGACAAAACAACACCTGATAACAAATGAGAGTACGCTCGAGCGGTACTCGAACCAATGTTTCCAGTGTGAGAGGCATGTGTGCTAACAAAGACGCTACCGGTTGGAACTTTTAATACCAATCGCTTGTGCACCTCTTGAGAGTGCAGATACAACATCATTCTGGGAATTATTGATACTTTTGGATCGATCTGCCCATCCCTACTTTCTTTAGACATATGTTTCATGTTTGTGTTATAAGTTTCTGTAAGTTTTTGTGAAGTGTTTTAGAAAGATACTCACGAAGACAAAGACGGTGCACCCTGTTTATGATGTATTACATGTATCTGTATGGGCAAAAATAACGCAGTATTTTGTTTAAGCTTTTAATGCTGTTTCGAGAGAAAAATCTAACAGGACATCACCGCAGCATCAGTGTTGACCCCTTGAATAATGCCAGAATTTAAAGGGGCCCAAAAGTATGGGTCCTTGAGGCTTTTTGTTCCCCATGAGAAATAAGGCATGTACATCTAGTTTCAAAAGAATTTGACAAATGGGGTGGAAATTAAATCATTTTGAAAATGGGACTTTTGGGCGTGGCCTGTATAGCCCCCCTAGGGGCGAATATGAGACATTCTTCCATAGTACTTCAGAACTAGAAAAAAACTCTATGATAACAATAAAACAAGATCACTTCAAAAATATGAAATATGTGCAATTACTTGAAAATTGTTTAAGCTCTCCATGTCATTATTCCACATACAGCATTCACTAAGATTTTCACTTTGTTGTAAGACTTCATTTTATGCATTGTAAAAATAAGTGAATGTTAAAGGGATATTTGATCATTTCCTCACCCTCATGCAGTCCCAGATGTGTATGACTTTCTTCTGCAGAAATTGAATGAAGATGTTTAGAAGAATAAATATCTCAGCTCTGTTGGTCCATTCAATGTAAGTAAATGAGAAGTGGTGCAGTGGTGAGAAACAGATCAATAATTAAGTCATTTTTTTACTATAAATCTCTACTTTTACTTTCATAAGCACACTTCTCTCTTAAGAGTTCTTTTTCTGTTTTTGTTTTGTGATTTACATAAGCATATCACCCTCCTGAGCAGGGAGGACAATTTATAGTAAAAAAATAAAAATACTATATATACTACATACAGGTGAAACTCGAAAAATTAGAATATCGTGCAGAAGTTCATTAATTTCAGTAATTCAACTTAAAAGGTGAAACTAATATATTATATGGACTCATTACAAGCAAAGTAAGATATTTCAAGCCTTTATTTGATATAATTTTGATGATTATGGCTTACAGCTTATGAAAACCCCAAATTCAGAATCTCAGAAAATTAGAATATTACATGAAATCAATAAAAAAAAGGATTATAAATACAGAAATGTCGGCCCTCTGAAAAGTATAATCATGCATATGTACTCAGTACTTGGTTTGGGCCCCTTTTGCATTAATTACTGCCTCAATGCGGCGTGGCATAGATGCTATCAGCCTGTGGCACTGCTGAGGTGTTATGGAAGACCAAGATGCTTCAATAGCGGCCTTCAGCTCTTCTGCATTGTTTGGTCTCATGTCTCTCATCTTTCTCTTAGTAATGCCCCATAGATTCTCTATGGGGTTCAGGTCAGGCGAGTTTGCTGGCCAATCAAGCACAGTAATACCATGGTCATTGAACCAGGTTTTGGTACTTTTGGCAGTGTGGGCAGGTGCCAAGTCCTGCTGGAAAATGAAGTCAGCATCTCCATAAAGCTTGTCTGCTGAAGGAAGCATGAAGTGCTCTAAAATGTCCCGGTAGACGGCTGCGTTGACTCTGGACTTAATAAAGCACAGTGGACCAACACCAGCCGATGACATGGCTCCCCAAACCAACACAGACTGTGGAAACTTCACACTGGACTTCAAGCATCTTGGATTGTGTGCCTCTCCGTTCTTCCTCCAGACTCTGGGACCTTGGTTTCCAAATGAGATGCAAAATTTGCTCTCATCAGAAAAGAGGACTTTGGACCACTGAGTAACAGACCAGTTCTTTTTTTCTTTAGCCCAGGTAAGACGTTTGACATTTGAAGCCCATGTCCAGGACCCGTCTGTGTGTGGTGGCTCTTGATGCAGTAACTCCAGCCTCAGTCCACTCCTTGTGAAGCTCCCCCACACATTTGAATGGCCTTTTCCTGACAATCCTCTCCAGGCTACGGTCATCCCTGCTGCTTGTGCACCCTTTTCTTCCACACTTTTCCCTTCCACTTAACTTTCTATTAATGTGCTTTGATACAGCACTTTAAGAACATCCAACTTCTTTTGCAATTACCTTTTGAGGCTTTCCCTCCTTGTGGAGGGTGTCAATGATGGTTTTCTGCACAACTGTCAGGTCAGCAGTCTTCCCCATGATTGTGAATTCAACTGAACCAGACTGAGAGACCATTTAAAGGCTCAGGAACCCTTTGCAGGTGTATTGGATTAATTAGCTGATTAGAGTGTGACACTTTGAGCCTACAATACTGAACGTTTTCACAATATTCTAATTTTCTGAGATTCTGAATTTGGGGTTTTCATAAGCTGTAAGCCATAATCATCAAAATTATATCAAATAAAGGCTTGAAATATCTTACTTTGCTTGTAATGAGTCTATATAATATATTAGTTTCACCTTTTAAGTTGAATTACTGAAATTAATGAACTTTTGCACGATATTCTAATTTTTCGAGTTTCACCTGTATATACAATATATACTATTGATCTTTTTCACACCCACACCTATAATATCACTTCTGAAAGTATGGATTAAACCACTGGAGTGTTATGGGTTACTTTTATGTTGCATTTATGTGATTTTTGTACCTTCTGAGTTCTTATCACCATTCAAGTGCATTGAAAGCACCAACAGGGCCGAGATATTCTTCTAAAAAGCTTAATTTGTGTTCAGCAGATGAAAGAAGGAAATACACATCTGGGATAGAAAGAGGGTGAGTAAATGATGACTGTAGCACTAATTCAAGTAGTTTATCTGTTCTCGATGGATCTTTCGTGATCCTTCCCGCGCTGTCAAGTGAAGCTGAGCAACATCAGTTTCATCTCTCACACCCTCATTTTTTTGGGTGTGAGATGATAAAATATAGACTGCATGAATGGTTGATTTGGTTCACTTGATTTTTGTGACGTGTTTCAGAAAGATGATCGCGAAGACAGAGACGGCGCACACGGTTTATTTTCTTTATTTTACAAAAGCACAAGGTTTTGTTGTTATTGTAAGTGTACACAAATAAAAGTACACATTTCATAGTTTGTAATGATGTCTCACATGTTTCTGTATGGGCAAAAATTACGCAGTATTTTATTTAAGTTGTTTCCGCTGTTTCGAGAGAAAAATATAGCAGGACGTCACCTGGAATAATGCCAGAATTAAATATAATTATACCAGATTTCTTTCTCAACTGTTTGTTCACTTGAGACATAACAGACCCCCCAATATATCATGTATTTTTTAATTGTTTTGTATGAAATTGTCCGTTCAGATGCAAGAAGAAGCGAAAGCGAACTCTCATCGGAGAGCATTTCTAAAAGATAATCGTGAAGACAGAGACGACGCACCATTTCTTTTGTTTATTTTACAAAAGCACAAGGATTTGTTGTTATTGTAAGTGTACACAAATAAAAGTACACCTTTCATAGTTTGTGACGATGTATTAAATGTATCTGTATGGGCAAAACTAACGCAGTATTTTGTTTAAGTTGTTAACGCTGTTTCGAGAGAAAAATCTAACAGGACATCACAGCAGCTTCAGTGTTGATCACTGCAATAATGCAGAATTCAATATATTGATACCCGATTTCTTTATCAACTGTTTGTTAATTTGAGACATAGCAGACACCCCAATATATAATGTATTTTGTTGTATGAAATTGTCCGTTCAAACACAAGAAGCGAAAGCGAACTCTCATCGGGGTGCGAGCGTTAGACGCGACGCGGCTCGCTGTGTCACACAAACTGCTCGCAAACATTTATTTGAGTTGTTTTGCCTTTGTTGAGTTGAATAGTGTAAAATTGCTAGAATGTTCAAACTGGAAAGCATTTAAGCAAAATGTCATCTGGCTTCTAAGTCTGGAGTGCCACCCACTAGTAAACTGAAATGCTCCCTTGGAGAGATTGCTCCAGGAGAGCTGCATGTGGTAGACAGAGTTACTCCAGTAGAGGGAGCCTCTTTGCTCAGCCAATGTTAGTGAATGGGATTTTACATGTAGACCGTATTTATCCAGTAGAGGGGGCACTTTTGCTCAACCATTGTAAATCAATGGGATTTTTTACATTTTTTATCGTCATTTATATAAAAAGCTTAATTCGCATCAGATAAAAAATACATACCAGCAAACTTCAGAACAGTCCCCAGGTCTGTGGCGAGTTTGGTGATTGTAGCATTAAAGCTCTTGGAGGTAAGGCTGTTGAAATTTTAGTCTCAGAAAAATACAAAAATAGTATTAATAATTATATTAATAATAAGTTGATGTAACATAACAATATGTTGGCTTTCTCAAGCCAACATAGCTATGTCATCTTGAAGCATGTTAGGTTTGAAAAACCATCAGTCAAAATTACAGCTGGTTAATTGACACATATATATTGAGACAGTGTGGTCATTTACATAAACACGCCCCTTTCAGACAATTTGTATTGTATTTGTTTTTGCTAAGTAACAAATTGAAAGACATCAATTCTACACATGGGTACCAAATGTCAAGTCAATTGGATCTACGGTTCAAGAGAAGAAGAGTTTTGTAGCTTTCCCCAAAATTTCACTGTACAGGAAAATCCATCACGCAGAACCTTATGGGTCTTTGAGGCTTTTTTGTTCCCAATGAGAAATGAGGCATGTACACCAAGCTTCAGAATGATTGGACAAATGGTGTGGAAATTACATCATTTTGAAAATGGGACAAGTGGGCGTGGCCTGTAGCGCCCCCCTAAGGGCGAATGTGGGCAATTATTTGCGCAGTACTTCAGAGGGATGTTATCCTGAAGCATGTTACGTTTGAAAAACCATCAGTCAAAATTACATTTGATTTATTTACACATATATATTGAGGCACTGTGTAAATTTACATAAACACGCCCATTTCAGCCATTTTGTATTCTATTCATTTTTGCTAAGTAACGTTTGAAAGACATAAATTCTACACACATGTACCAAATTCCAAGTCAACTGGAGCTACGGTTCAGGAGAAGAAGAGTTTTGTAGTTGGCCTATAGTATCGTACCAAATTAGAGAATTTTTTACCAGAAAATGGGAATTTTGGCGTGGCCTGTAGCGCCCCCTATGGGCGAATGTGGGCCATTCTTGGTTTGTGGGTTCCTGTTGGCCTGTAGTATCAATGTACCAAATTAGAACATTTTTGACCAGAAAATGGGAATTTTGGGCATGGTCTGTAGCGCCCCCTAGGGGCGAATGTGGGCCATTCTTGGTTTGTTGGTTCCCGTTGGCATGTAGTATCAATGTACCAAATTAGAACATTTTTGAGCAGAAAATGGGACATTTGGGCATGGCCTGTAGTGCCCCCTAATTTCAAATGTTGGCCATTCTTGGTTTGTGGGTTCCTGTTGGCCTGTAGTATCAATGTACCAAATTTGAAAATTTGTCACCAGAAAATGGGAATTTTGGGCGTGGCCTGTAGCGCCCCCTAAGGGCAAATGTGGGCCAATCTTTGTGCAGTACTTCAGAATAATGTCACCTTGAAGAATGTTAGGTTTGAAAAACCATCAGTCAAAATTACATTTGATATATTGACAGTATATATTGATAAAATGTGGACATTTACATAAACACACCCCTTTCAGCCATTTTGTATCATATTCATTTTTGCTAAGCAATGTTTTTGAACAGAAAATGGGACCTTTGGGCATGGCCTGTAGCGCCCCCTAATGGCGACTAAGGGCCATTCTTGGTTTGTGGGTTCCTGTTGGCCTGTAGTATCAATGTACCAAATTAGAACATTTTTGACCAGAAAATGGGAATTTTGGGCGTGGCCTGTAGCGCCCCCTAGGGGCGAATGTGAGACATTCTTTCCATAGTACTTCAGAACTAGAAAAACACTCTATGATAACAATAAAACAAGATCACTTCAAAAATATGAAATATGTGCAATTACTTGAAAATTGTTTAAGCTCTCATGTCATTTTTCCACATACGGCATTCACTTACATTTTCACTTTGTTCTAAGACTTCATTTTATGCATTGTAAAAATAAGTGAATGTTACAGGGATATTTGATAAATTCCTCACCCTCATGCAGTCCCAGATGTGTATGACTTTCTTCTGCAGAAATTGAATGAAGATGTTTAGAAGAATAAATATCTCAGCTCTGTTGGTCCATTCAATGTAAGTAAATGAGAAGTGGTGAGAAACAGATCAATAATTAAGTCATTTTTTTCTATAAATCTCTACTTTCACTTTCATAAGCGCTCTTCTCTCTTAAGAGTTCTTTTTCTGTTTTTTTTCTGTGATTTACATAAGCATATCACCCCTCCTGAGCAGGGAGGACAATTTATAGTAAAAAAATATATACTATATATACTACATATATACAATATATACTATTGATCTTTTTCACACCCACACCTATAATATCACTTCTGAAAGTATGGATTAAACCACTGGAGTGTTATGGGTTACCTTTATGTTGCATTTATGTGATTTTTGTACCTTCTGAGTTCTGATCACCATTCAAGTGCATTGAAAGCACCAACAGGGCTGAGATATTCTTCTAAAAAGCTTAATTTGTGTTCAGCAGAAGAAAGAAAGAAATACACATCTGGGATAGAAAGAGATCAATGGTGATGAGAGAAATATCTATTTGGGGTAAACTAATTTTATATGAAAGACTACCTAGGCACATAATAACACTGCATAGCTGTGACTGTTTATAACTATTTCAAAATGTATAAGCTCACACTTTAAATGGTCAGTGCTTTGTTTGTTTTAAATCATTAAAATAGCAACAGATCCAGTGAAAAAAATGGAGATTGAGTGATTGTTTTTACATTTTACATGCCATTCAAAAATGTGGCATTTTACAACGTAAGAGAGAAATAAAAAACTTAAAATAATACCATTTGTACTTTTCAATTACTTGGGATGTCAATGTTCAGGGCGAAGGCTAAATTGTTACTGTCTCTTTAAGAGGGTTTTAATCGCATGATACGACATTCAAGGCACAGTTCAGTTTAATCTTTTGAGAACTGTGAAGTATCATTATTTTCGTTCTGTGCCGTGCTTGATGCATCTGTATTCATTTCAGAGATTATTTGTGTTTTTCCAACTGGAATTTATGAATCAAATGCAATCTCTCGAGACGTGCGTGCAAGTCAATACAGCCTCGTTAAACAGTGTGATTGAGGCGCTTGAGTTTATGAGCAATCAAATTGAAGAGGTTTCAAGCAAGGTGAGCTCGTTACAGAACAGGGTGGAATCATTGGAAAAGGAAAACTGTGTGCTTCGTGATAAATGCGAGGAGTTGGATGCCTATAAAAAAAGGTGGAATCTGCGAGTGTCCGGTATTCAGGAGCAGCGAGGAGAAGATGTCCGGCAAAGTTTCTCCGGAGATCGCAGACCAGCTCGTCTACACGCTCGACATCGCCCACAGACTGGGCCCGCGCTCTGAAGGAGCTCGCGCCAGCCGTCGCATCATCGTGCAGTTTCTGTCACGCAATGTTCGAGATAAAATCTGGAGGGATGCCAGAACCGCGGCCATTCTCAAAGAGAGGAAAATGAGAATTTTTGAAGACTTAACGCAAAGCACCAAAGAGGCCAGGAACAAACTTTGGCCACTTGTGGAACGAGCAAGAAAGGAGGGGAAGAGAGCGGGCTTCAGAGGGCCGTTTGCATATGTTGACGGTAAAAAGATTTCTGCAAATGATCAGCCAGGCTGAATGATGCTGTGGCATCCTTGTCGAAGTTTCAGCACACCACTCTGTGGTACTCTCGGGTAGGCATGAACAGCTTCAGAATTATATAAATATATATTTTTTTTCTTCTTCAGACAGAATGGATAGACTTTTTGTAGTACTTAGCGTTGCTCATTTGATCTTAATGCACATGCTGGATCTTTAACGCAATTGTTTTATTTTATTTGGAATTTATTTGGAATTTTTACTTTTGAATCCATACCTCTCTATCAATGAGAGTGCTCGTTCTGAAGAAGTAAGGTACCAAAAACTTGATGACTGAAAGAGGAACGAAAGTGAGATAGAACAGACAAAAGGGTTAAAAGAAACTAAACGAAAAAGACTTTTACTCATGCCCTTGTACTCGTTACTCCTGGTTCTATATAATGCTGCAGAGTCAGGCGAACGACCGCATTTTTTTTTTTTATTATTCTAGTTCTTTATGCTCTAATTGGTATCCTGTTTCATACCTAGTTCTTCAAGTATTATATACTCTTGTTCAATTTTTTTATGTCTTTGTCTTTATTTTCTTTAAATGCCAGGGGTTTGAAAAACAATATCAAAAGGAAGGCTTTATTTTTATTTTCAAAGAGGCACAAAGTACCTTCTGTTTTTTCCAGGAAAGTCACTCTACTTCTAAAGATGCCAAATTTTGGAGGTCACAGTGGGGCAATGATATTTGGTTGTCACATGGGTCAGAACATTCTGCTGGAGTAGGGATTATGAGCTATAATTTTAATGGTAACATTTTGGAAACCAGTATTGATCCTTCAGGACACTTCTTGCTAATGGTTGTTGTTGTCAATCATTTTATATTGATTATTGTCAATATCTATGGTTACAACTCTGTTACAGAAAACTGTGCTTTCTTTAACACCCTAGATCAAAAACTTTCATATGCTTTAGGCAAATATCCTTCTGCTTTTCTGATTTTAGGTGGTGATTTTAACATAGCAATGAATAACATGCTAGATAGGCACCCTCCAATAAAAGCAGCCTCCCCAAACTCAAATCTTGTAGCATTTATGGATAAATTTGATTTAGTTGACATTTGGAGAGAAATGTATCCAGGTGTAATACAGTACAACTGGAGTAACAAAGACCATTCAAGTCAGTCCAGAATTGATTATTGGTTGATATCTAAAACATTAAGTGGCAATAATATCTCTATTAATATTAGTAACAGCCCACTGACTGATCATAATGCCATTTACATTTTAGTTAAGTTATCGCAAAATATCGCAATTAATGCCTGCAAACCATCGCTCTGGAAATTAAATAGCTTCCTCCTTAAATATGAAAGGGCCAAACAACAGATCATTGAGCTAATTCAAATTTACTGGGAAAGAGAAAAATCACAAAAAGCTTATAGACGTAACTGGGAGCTTTTAAAATATGAATTAGGGAAATTCTTAAGAAAATTGGGAAGTAATATAGCAAAGCAAAATAGACTAATAGAGGATGAAGTTCTTTCACAACTATCTGCTATATCATTTAAGGAGCCATTGACAGATATTCAAAGCATTGAATATTCCAAACTACAAAGTAAATTAGATGACCTCTATAGATCCAAAACTAAAGGAGCCTATATTAGATCCAGGAAAAAATGGCTGGAAGAAGGAGAGCAAAATTCAGCCTATTTTTTTAGGTTGGAAAGATCCAATGCTATGAATGTTTCTGTTGATCGCCTCCGTACAAATGATAGTGTTATCGAGAATCCTGGGGAAATAGCTTTTTTTTGCTCCAAATTTTATAATAACTTGTATACATCAAGATATTGTGACAATTCAGCCAAATCTTTTTTTGAATCTGTTAATCAAAATAAAGTTATTCCTCTAGAAGATAAAGAAGCTTGTGATAATGTTATATCCCAATCAGAAATTTTACAGGCTATTAAGAGTTTAAAAAATAACAAAAGTCCTGGCTGTGATGGTTTAACCTCTGAGTTATACAAGATGTTCGCAGAGAGCTTATCCCCTTTCTTACTAAAAGTTTTTGAGGAAAGTTTGGAATCGGAAGCAATTCCACCAATGATGGCTCAAGGGTTCATCACTTTGATACCAAAACCCAATAAAGATAAAGAATGTTTAGAAAATTGGAGACCGATAACCCTCTTGAATAATGATTACAAAATTCTAGCATTAATTTTAGCAAAAAGAATTAAAGCTGTCCTTAATTGTATTATCGATGCATCACAATCAGGTTTTATGGTAAAACGTCACATTACGAATAATATAAGATTATTCCTAGATATGTTAGATTATGAGGATCTCATCCCTAATGATAGTTATTTGCTTTTTCTAGACTTCTACAAAGCCTTTGACTCACTTGAGCATAATTTCATATTTCAAGCCCTTACCAAATTTGGGTTTGGAGATTCTTTTGTAGAGCCATTAGGACATTGTATAGAAATAATAATAGTGTTATTAAATTAAAATTCGAACCTCACCAAGATTCGATTTGTCACGTGGAGTAAGACAAGGCTGTCCTATATCTCCATATTTATTCTTGCTTGCCTCACAATTTTTAGCTATACATATTTCCAGTAGTAATTTACAAGGTATTACAATTGGCGATAGACAAATTATTATTAGCCAGCTGGCTGATGACACCACTTTGTTTTTGAATGATGCCTCTCAAATCCCTTTAGCTTTAAGACTGATTGATTCCTTTTCCAGAGCTTCTGGTCTGTATCTAAATATTACAAATGTGAGTTAATGTCAATTAAAAGCTGTAATGTTCCCTCTATATGCAATATCCCTGTAAAACAGGGGTGTCAAACTCAGTTCCTGGAGGGCCACAGCCCTGCAGAGTTTAGTTCCAGCCCTGCTCCAAAATGCCTTCTTGTAATCTTTAAGCACTCCTGAAGACCTTGATTAGCTGCTTCAGGTGTGTTTAATTAGGGTTGGAGCTAAACTCTTGTGGACTGTGGCCCTCCAGGAACCGAGTTTGACACCCCTTTACAGTGTAAAAGATCAAGTTACATACTTAGGAATTGTAATTAATGAAGACCAAAAAACAAGATGTCAACTAAATTTCGATCCTCTTATAATGAAAACCCAAAGGAAACTCAATTCTTGGCTGCAGAGAGACTTGTCGATAAGAGGAAGAGTTTTACTCTCTAAAGCTGAAGGATTGTCGAGACTAACGTATGCGGCTCTCTCCTTGGAGGTTGATAAAGGGACATTAAAAAAGGTTGATAGCATGTTAAATAATTTTGTTTGGAAAAATAAAACCCACTTCATTAGAAAATCAGTACTGATGAATCCATTAAAACGAGGGATTGGAGTTTATAGAAAAAAAACTTTTAAAATCAATTGGCTTAAAAATTCCCTTAATAATCCCTCTTCACTTTGGAATATAATCCCTAATTATATTTTCTGAATATTATCCCTAATTTATGAATTTTCTCCTACTTTGTAACTATAATGTTACAAAGATCCCTATCAAACTCTCTAATTTTCATAAGCAGATGCTCTTGGCATGGTCCCTAATATACAAACACAACTTTTCCCCACACAGATATTACTTATGGAACAATAAGGATATTCTCTACAAGAATAAATCTCTTTTTTTTGACAACTGGTTCAAAAATGATCTTTTAGTTGGTCAGCTTTTTAATTCACAGGGTAGACTTTACAACTATTTAGATTTTTTACAGAAATGTAATGTTCCTATAACTGTTAATGAATATGCAATTCTTTTCAATGCAATTCCCTCTGGAGTGTCTTTTCTGTAGCAATGTTCTACATTTCCATGGCCATATACTTACTCTTTGAACCTAACTGACACAATGATCGGAAATGTATGCTTTTCTGTAGAGCAACAAAAACATAATTATAAAATCAGAGCTCTCTTTCAGAAAGAGATAATGACAATTCCTTATGTAATACCATACTGGAATAATATTGTAGAGAATTTACCATGGGAAAAAGTTTGGTCTTTGTCTTATAAGTATCTGCTTACCAATAAAGTAAAATAAATAACATTTAAATTAATTCACAAATGTTACCCAACCAAAATCTTTCTTAGGAGATATAAGTCAGACATTGAAGTGAATTGCTGTTTCTGTCACTTGCTCCTGAGGAACATGTCATTCACTTGTTTTGGCAATGTACCCACACAGAGACATTTTGGTCAGATTTGTTAATGTTTATCCAATCTTATTTTGTAAGTGACTTTTCTTTCTGCTTTAAAGATGTTTTCTTTGGTTTGTTTGACTACTCAAAAGAGAAAACAGGACAATATTACATCATTAATTTGTGTTTCCTTCTAGCTAAATTTCACATACATAAGCAAAAATGTACTGGCTCTAAACCTCTCTTTTCTCTATTTAAAAATGATCTAGACAATTACATGGAAACTATCCAAAGCTCTGTTAATCCCAAAGCATTGAAAACTGTATCTCTATATTCATCCTTCCCAGATAGTAAAAAATGTCCGCATGGCTTCTTTTTGCCAATGACCCTAAGCTGTCGGCTATAGGATGAAACGTTTGCCACCGAATTCGTCACTCCCATTTCTTGCGAGATGCCGCCCGCGAAAAGCTGGCGGGCCGCCTGCTTCATTTTCTCTGGCGGTTGCCTCGGGCTAATCGACCGCGGCCGGCTGGCGGCAAGCCGCTTTGAAATACAAGGACAGCTTAGACTCTCAAAATCGACCAGCCATGTTGGCTATTATTATTTTTTGCTCCAAAGCCATTAGGGTTTATAACATAGTCTTGACTCTTGATTCCATGATAAGGTAAGGTTTAGGAAATGACATTTAAATTACTTTGAAACTCTGAAGCGATTATACAGTAATATATGTAAAATATATTGAATTATTTTATGCACTTAGGTGAAAATTGTTTACATTTCTTTGATTGATGCACATTTGAGACATGCAACAATAAACCAAAAATAATTCCTTTTCTAAAACTTACTTGGCAATAAATATCTTTCTGATTCTGATTAGGTTTTAAAATAGATATTTAATTCATGGTATGAACAATTTAGCAGAATAAATTGATGAAGTTAGACTTTTCACCAATGCCTGTATCAGTGAACAGTGAAAGACATCTGCAACATGGCCAAAATCTTGGGTATACTTAATATTTTTTTATTAATTTGCAACCATGGTGATATCTATCATAAACATGAAAATCCCGTTTTGACGTGAAGGAGAAACTTCGATGAAAAAGCTAAATTATCCTCTAGTTTCACAGTTAGCAGAAATTTCATTTATGTCTTTACATTTTTTCCAACCTCGATTTTTTTAGTTATTTCCCATAGC